>NC_140606.1:1260235-1525235 GCF_057381915.1 Diplotaxodon limnothrissa
GCCTTCTGCATATCTGTGTATGTGTGGAGTTCTCCCTGTGAATGTCCGGGTTTCTTCTGGGCACTTTCTTCCTTAATATAAAAACATGCATGCTACATTAGCAGTGCTGTGTTCAAGGTACACAAAATATCAAAGTACATAGAGTATATTGCAGGAAGCCTGCAGTTACAGACAGAATATTATAAGGATGGGTCGGGTGTATCCTTCGTGGCCCACGATATCCCAGAATTCATAGCGCGTCCCAGCCAATTCCAGTTTTCAACAATGGCGGCCGCTACTAAGTTTTTAATATTGCTCTTATTAATCTTTCTGGGTCACAAAATAAACTTTAAATATATTTTCAGGCAAGAATGTAGCTGTGTAAACCTCAAATATCTGCTCGGTTTATCAAGATATCGCATATTTGCAAAAGTGCTCCGACATTTTCGGAGACGTCTGTTACCCACCAGCTCGATAGCTGACCAGGAGCTCGAGGGTCACTGGAGCCCCCGAGAACAGTGAACTCCCGGCACATTGTTCTCAAACCCACCCATTTGCTACTCAGGTTAAACATGATATATAAGTCACTTAGACAACCTAAAAATCTTATTGTTTGGCTTTTTCAGTGTTTTATTTGTTTGTATGTAAATCGGTTTGGCTGAGATTAAAGTTATTAGATTAGATTAGATAAAATTAAACTTTATTAATCCCCCGGGTGGGTTCCTCTGGGGTTTTCACACAGCTGAATAAACCTCCGGGCCACCCGACCTTCTGAGGACCTGGCCCACGTAGAGCAAAGGACAGGTCCTCAGGAGGATGCAGCCCATGAATTTGGACAGCCGTAATATACACAAATCATTGAATATCAGGATTCCAATCATTTCCATGACAACAGGTGTGAAAAACCAAGGACTGCTTCTACAAACAGGGTAAATGTTACAAGTGTTGAAACTGAAAAAAGCTAAATTATACTCATCAAACTATATGCATCAGAAAACAAAGAAATGATATAAAGTCGCTCTAGTAAATTTATGCTACATACATTCAGCAGCCACTTTACTGCATAGACCTGTTCAACTGCTCATAATCCTAAAATTTCTAATCAGCCATTCACATATCTTTCTTATAACTTTCTCCAGAACCAATCACTACAGACCCCAAACTTCATGTGGCCACCTGATGAGCTCAAGAACAGTGTGTAGAGAGCTTCATTGAATGGGTTTTCATGGATCAAGCCTTAAAGCGCAGTGGTGTAAAGACGCCACCACTGGACTGTAGTGCAGAGAGGAAACGTCCTCTGGTGTTACAAGTCTGACAATCCGGTGGCTTGGTGGTTGCCAGTAGAGCAGTACTGGTCTAACTGCATTGCAACGGTACAGTTTTGTGCAGGGGGGAATTTTGATGTGGGATTGTTTTTCAGGAGTTGAGCTTAGTTCCAGTGAACACAAACCTACAACCTGCATATGATTTTTATCTGTCCAGTCTGATATGCACTAATCTGAAGAAGTGCACATTTGGAGGGCAGAGAGGTCATCTGAATCATTTTACCACTCACACTGGAAAAACAAGTTGAAGTCATACATGTCACAGATTTTTACACATTTATTTATATGTGTACTCCTAAGTGCCAGTCCTAGGCCTGCATGAGTAAGTAGGATTGTGCCAAGAAGAGCATCGACATGGCCAAATAGCGCTGGTTAACAATGACCACCATGGGTTCTGTTGGCCTACAGGGTGCCAGTGCAAACTGTGCTACTGTTGGACGAAGACAGTGAAAGAAGAAAGGGAGAAGCCATGTTAGAAGGCAGAGGGAAAGTTCTAGAGTAGGGACTTTAAATTATTACATGTGGTAAAGGGAGAAACTCATGACCAAGAGGAGGAAGATAGATATACTGTGTGTGCAGGATACCAAGCACAATGACACTAGCACTAGTTCTGACATGATCTAGATTTCTTACCATGACAGGACACTTTGAATCCATTTCTGGTGTGAGATGGGTCATCTTGAACGAGGACTATGTCAATAGTGTTGTAGAGATGAAGACAGTGCCAGACAGACTTCTGAGACTCCAGCCTAAACTCGGAGGGGAGATGTTGAATGTTCTCAGTCCTTCAGGTTGGATAGCAAACGAGAAATTCTGGAGCAAGTTGGATGAAGTGGTAGAGAGTGGAGTGACCTCCTCCCCCACAGGATGGACAAGACTAGAAATGGTTTCAGCTTTAAAAGAACTTGGTATGGGTTAGAAAAAAACGATTGGTTTATGTTACAATGATTGCTGGTTCTTTTAAAACTCATTCTTGGTTGCCATAGTGACACATCGCTGCTTTGACAACCCGTGTGCTGCATACATAAAATATTTTCCTTAATAAAATGCATTTTTTTAAAAGTTCATGCTGTCGAAAAACAAGAAACCCCCGCAAATATGTTGCGTTTCTTTGACTATCTCCCATTTGCTGTTAGACTGCACTGATTTAACGTGAAGCATTAGCAGTTCTGTAATCAGAGTGGATCATACTCATCCTGACTCTTCAGAAGAATAGTGTGTTAGAGTATGCTAACCCCCAGCACACAAGATCAACAGCCTCCATTGACACCTACACTAAAATAAATTCACACTCCCATTTGCCTCAACACCTTCTTCTAACACAGATTATTAGTACCTCACACTCCTCCAGGCACACACTCAAGCCAGTTTGCATTTTGAAAAGCTCACTGACTATCATTGATTTAAGTGCATCCCTGGACACTTCCTATGGATATGAATATAACTGCACACAGCCACACATGAACAAACAAAAACACACATGAAGTCTTAAGCTGCAGCACTGTGACGCTCAATCAGGGCTCAAATGTGGGAAAATAACAGGTTTGATAGGTTTGTTGTTGTTTTTTTTCCAGTAGGACAGAGCCTTCCCAAGCACCCTAGGGTATGATTTCTGTGCAACAACTGAGGAGAGCTGTTGTGATTGCTTTTCAATCAAGCGAGACAAACGTTAATTTAACCTCTTTTTTTCGCAAGGAGCTGCAGAATTATAGGCTTCATTTGTGAAGTGTGTATGACTGGCACTTTCTGATAGCTTCAGCAATGGTCTTCTATTTAGACCGACTGTCAAGAATTCAATGTAGGAATATACTGACAGAAATAAAGGTGGTAACGTCTTCCACGCACAGTCTGTGAATCTTTTGTCATATCACGCCTTTGTTTCTCGTTTGTTTCACTTGTCTCAATGGTTTGTTGTATCTGTATTAAATCAAATCACTGAACAAAAAGAGATTCTGTTAGTAACGCCATGACAACACTACCCAAACCCTCAGTTACAGGCCTCACGTGCCTGATGTAAGTCAAACTCACAGGAGTTAGATTCCTGGTTTCAATATCCTCATCGGCTGCTGCCTTTGCACATGGATATTATCCAGCTTGCTCCCACAGTTCATCGACATGCTTGTTAGGTAAACTGCTGATTCTAAATTGTGGTGTACGAGCATGAGGCTGTCTCTCTGTGTTGGGCCAAAGCTTTAGGATGTGCCTTGCCTCTTGCGCTCTATGAGGTGCAATATGTTCCAGGCTGGCTACAATCATACACATTTAAAGGACAGCTGCTTACTCGGCGGCTGCTCAACTTTCTAACTTTAAAACAGAAATGTTGTTTGGCTTTCAGCCGTCATGTTCCCAACTGCTGGAGTCAGGTCCTGTCAGAGCTTAGATATGTGTAGGACTCTTCGTTTTTCCACTTCTTTACATAACTTATTTATTTTATATTATTCAAACTCTTTTTTTTAAAATTTTCCCCATATTTTTTATTTTGCAGACGACTCACATTTTCTTCATAACAACAGCTTAGTTGGATGTAAACACATAATAATTCATTACTCGGTTATTACTGGAAACCTCACCGGGTTTGTGTATCTCAAATTGTCTGCTTGTTGTGGCTTTTTTTTTTTTTGAGGTTCTGCTGAGTAGCAAGATTTAGAGTTGCGTTTAAATAATCTTTTTTTCAATGAAAATGAAAGATATATAGTGTATGTTCTCATGAACTTGGAAAACCTCGAGTTTGATTAAATATTCTTCTTTTATGTCAGATTTATTCCCATATTACTTTTTTGTTTCCCCTGTCAGAATATATTGCTTCTTGCAAGCTGCTTTCAGAAGTCTCTTATCAGTTCATAAGACACTGGCAGTAAAATATTCAGGGGCATGCCTATGGCATGAAATATGCAAATCTATACGTGAGCTTTGATGTGAGGCGTTGATTTGAGCGTCACAATATTGATATTTTCCTTACTTTGGACAAATCTTTGCTGGTGTTATGAGCTAATGTGTCATGTGCTGTATTCCCAGTTAATGATCGTTTCTCCCTCTTTGTCTTGGTTTGCAGACGGATGCTGCACTGATGTATGATGCTGTGCACGTGGTGGCCGTTGCTGTGCAGCAGTCTCAGCAGATCACTGTCAGCTCATTACAGTGCAACCGACACAAGCCCTGGCGTTTTGGAAACCGCTTCATGGCCCTCATCAAAGAGGTAGATGCTCGTCTACCTGCTCTTCATTCCATCGTCCTCCTTAATACACACAGCGCCTTCACACAGAAAACACACACTCTCAGGAAAGCTGACAGAAACAGCATGTAAATAAGGCTTAGGCAGTCGAGAAGAAAGGGAATATGAATAAATAGAAATTATTTATCCGTGTATTTATTTATATGGAAATCATTTTTCCTAGCGTCTGCACATGCTTACACCCCTGAGGAGGGCAGCCATATTGGGCCGGTTGTCTGAATTTCAGCATTAATCATCCAGGCAGAAACAAAGACACTGCATCATCTGAATTTCTGTTAATTGCTCCAGCAGTTTGCAGCATGGGTGAAGCCAGATGAACAATCTACAGCTTCCTGTCTGTGGAAAATATGCAGATTATCAGCCTATATTTAGGACTTGATAACTCTCTAATCTCCTGTAGTTTGCAGAGATCCTGACACTATTGAGCTGACAAACACATGAGAACCATGGATGTACTTTTATTCTTGCAATATTTACAATATTCTAACAAATGAATACAAAAAGTGCCTTGAAATAATTGAATTGACCTGAGTTGAACTAAGTATCCAGGTTCTAGTATGCTTTAGCATTTATGAAAACAGTGTTATCTGATGCACTGGCTTACATAAAAAAATTATTGGGATGTACACAGTCACAGGATTGTCACATAACACTATCCACAGAATCTTTGCTACATCTAATCTTTACAGAAGCATTCAGATGATAGTAACTACACAGTTGCAAGAAATGTATGAAATGTATACATAATTCCCATGATTGCACCACATATTTCATAACTTCAATAATATTAGTCATTGGTTTGGCATTCAGACCCTCAAGGCATTTTTGGTTTATTTTTTTAAACAGGACATCACATATTGAGTTATGGATTAAGAAACCCAGGACAATGGTTTCTTAATGACATCAGTGGGAGAGTTCTGAGGCAAAAACCAAAAACTCGAAAAAGCAGTGAAGCCAAACGTTTGTTTGACCTCAAGACTTCCAGTCCATACTCGGCACAGATGTTACTGTATACTATGCTGTCCACTTGGTAATGGCGTTCCATGTATGCCCTGCTTGCTGGCATCTTGCACCCTGCTGTTATGTGCTGGATTGTCTCAAGGTACTTGTAGTTGTCCTCAAGGTGGACAATGTTGCCTTCCGGTAGTACGATCCTCTCAGTTCTGACTACCTTCCCTCTCTTTGGTACCATCCGACTACACTTCTGCAGTCCAAATGACATTCCAGTGTGATTGCTGTATATCCCGGTGGTTTGGATCAGTGAATCAATGTCTCATTCAATCTTGGCATACAGCTTGATGTCTTTCATGTAGAGGAGGTGGCTGATGATTGCTCCATTCTGTAGTCGGTATCCACAGCCAGTCTCCTCAATAATCTCACTGGCCTTCTGTCAGCCATTTTGGGTGTTTCTCATCCATTAGCTGCTGGGTCATTTGTGCTGCCAGACGCTCGACGAGTGCAGTCAGCTTTTTTTGCAGTCAGCCAATCATGTCGAGGCCTGCTGCTGTCCAACTCTTCATACTGGAGACGTGTTCGTGGATTTCTGCCACAGTGATTCTTACTGGAACTTGTTCAGGGAGTCCCACAAAATTGAACCTAGACCATTGATCAACAACCACTGATCAATGACCATGAGTACCATTCGCAGAGAGTTGGGGAATGGCTGCAATCACAGCATTGTAAGATGGTGACAGATGTACCCTTAGGCCCCTCCTCCATTCAGAGATGGTCTTTCCCTTTTCATGTAAATGGCCTCCTTGACTCCGCCCTCAAACCAGCGTCCCTCCCTGTCCAGGATGTGAACATCCTCATCATTGAAAGAGTGTCCACTGGCCTGTAAGTGTAAATAGACTCCTGACACGTACGGGATCACTACAGGTTTTCTCTTAGGGAGCGGTTGTCCTTCTTCTCTCCTGGATCATCTGCAGCTTTCTTTTTAATCTGTGAACTTTATATTTCATTTTTTTAAACTGGAAAAAGTGTTGGGGTTTTAGGAGCTTTCTTTAGGAGCCTTTCTACTGATCTTATCTATTTCTGATTTTATCTGTTTTGATTTTATATACTGTTTTGTTTGTTTGTTAAGCTTAAATTTCAAAACTTACATTAACTACTGATTTTATCTACTGTTCTGATTTTATCTGTTTTGATTTTATATACTGTTTTGTTTGTTTGTTTGTTTGTTAAGTGGGTTTAGAGCTCTGGGTAGCTCCCCAGCTGGGTCTAGACTGGGTCTAGAGAGTATTTTAAATTCAGGGAATTTAAAATAGAAAGTAGCTCGTCCACAGAAGGACTGGTAGCTCCCCTTACGATAAGGGTTCAGATCGCGCGAACAGGTGTGAAATGTGTGTGTTTAGTTAGTTTGTTTGTTTGCTTGTTTTAATCAATTTTAAATTATGCTTTTTATTTGTTTTTGTTTCTAATGTCTCTGTAAAGCACTTTGAATCACCTTGTTGTTGAATTGTGCTATACAAATAAATTTGCCTTGCCTTGCCTTGCCTTGCTGTTTCAGTGGAGCTACCAGGCCAGACTTTATACCTTTAAGTGTCCTTTCAGTGCAGGCCTTTTTATCTACCTCGCAAACTAACGGTAGCCATACTTACCATTGTTTACCCCACCCCCCACTTTACCATCGCGTTTTCATCCTTTCGTCTATAAAAATAAAGTAATGTCCATATGCTCTACAGTGCACCAATTATATTATAAGACAGAGGAGAATACCACAGGCCTAAACCCTGCATGTCTGACAACAGGAGGTGTATCAGTCCTGTTTGCCATGTGGAGACAGCGTTTACACTGGAATCTGCCTTTGGTGGCTTTTTTGGAGCAAATGTGACATTCACTAGTAGAACTGACACACGAAACAAAACACTGACTAGACTACACAATAACTACAGCCTCCAAACGCACTAAATGTCACTAATGTCTCACATATGAAAACTCTCTTTCTTTCTTTCGCTCGCCCACTTTCTCTCACTGGCATCACTCCTAAAACCTCCCCCTCTTCCTAAACAACCAAATGCCACATGTTGCCATATCAATTTTTGATTGGTTGACATAGCAGAATTTAACACCAATAGGGAAAGGGTGTTTTTTCTTTTTTCACTCGGAAGCGGAGAGTGTTTGCTAGCGCTGTCCTTAGAAAATGCAGTTTTTACTGATTCTTCCCGCTGTAAACACCACTGTTTTGCTCAGAAAAAATGTTGTGTGTATTTTTTATCATAACTCTGGTTTTACTTGGCCTATTAGTGATGGGATTTCCGGCTCTTTTTAGAGATCCGGCTCTATCGGTTCGGCTCACTAAAAAGAGCCGGCTCTTTCGGCTCCGAACCGGCTCTTCAGGTTGTTTTGTTGCTTTAATTAATTTATTATTAACAATAATATAAAATTATGCACAAAAGGAATTACTAACATAAAAACAAGTGGTTTTATTTATATATGTTTATATATAAATATATGCGGTGGCCCCTAGAGACAAAACACGTACAAACTCCAAAACACATTTCTAGCATGAACTGAACTTCCAAAGCAGAGCTACTAGATCACTTAAATTACACAATTGAAAGCATGTGTGTATTGTTTGTGTATTTATACACAGGCACTCATATATATATTCAAATAATTTAAAAAAAAGTTCATTTACCTGTTATTACCACACACCAAATCCGGTCGTTGGTACTTGCTGGCTTGTGTAGCCACAAGATAACAAAGGCTCAACACTGCGCCCAGCATCCTGGAGCACTTCTGTTGTCTTTTGTACGTGTTTTGAGTTTTTATGTGCTTCTGAGTTTTTATATGCTTCTGAGTTTTTACGTGCTTTG
This sequence comes from Diplotaxodon limnothrissa, assembly GCF_057381915.1. NCBI lineage: Eukaryota > Metazoa > Chordata > Actinopteri > Cichliformes > Cichlidae > Diplotaxodon > Diplotaxodon limnothrissa. The sequence continues at coordinate 1,268,590 of NC_140606.1, forward strand.
GAGTTTGTACGTGTTTTTACGTGTTTTGGAGTTTGTACGTGTTTTTACGTGTTTTGGAGTTTGTACATGCTTCAGAGTTCGTACGTGATTTGAAGTTTGTATGTGCTTTGTCTCTAGGGGCCACCGTAAATATACTTTTATTTATTCACTCCACATAAAATGTAATAAATAAATCATATAATACAAAAATCAACTATTCACATTTCAAGTTTTAACTATTTAAATTTTCAGCTTTTTCCTTTCACAAATTTAAAGTGAAAAGAACACAAAACACTGCAAACCACAACACAATTAAATATAAATTATAATATGAAAACTAAAAGAACATGCATATTCTCTGTCATATGGACCTGCATGAATAAACTTTCTCAATCCTTTATCATCTGCAACTGAAAACAGTTGTGGATGATTACTATACCTTTCTAATGTTGTTGTCCCTGCCTCTCTTTCTCTCTCTCTGGCTCTGTTCCTGTGCTACTGAGTGTAACTACCGCCCCTCCCCCCTCTGCCCAGCGTAAAGCACAAGGCTCGCGTGCAGAGTGAAGCGGAAAAAAAGTGCGAGAGAGAGGCTGAGAGAAAGAAAAAAAAAAAAAAAAACCCCACGTGACGGCTCGCGATAAGGAGCCGGCTCGCGTCGTTCACGTCAAAGAGCCGGCTCTAAGAGCCATTTCGTTCGCGAACGACCCATCACTATGGCCTATCAACACAATCTAAAAACTGGTTTATAGATTGAAGTCCGCACTTTCGACCCAAGTTGAAATGGAGATTCTGGGTTGCTGCATCTTGTAGCTGTGTCGTCTTAAATTGATCACGTGATTTCAACTTGCCGGCGCGTCTGTCAACCCCAGAGGGTTAACCTCTGGTGAGCACATACAGCACGATCCCCATACCAATCTCTTGTTCAGTCAGCATTCCAGAGATAGTCCTCCCTTCAGTTCAGTCTTAGTTTCATCAGTAGACCATCTGTTCTGTACAAGCAACCAACTTAAAAGGGGGAAAGTCAGTTCAAGGCAGAGCTCCATCTAAGCCTTACTTTTCTTCGCCACCACCAGCATCTTAGACTAGAGGACCCTGTCCTAAAGCCTATCACCACTGGGATTCCAATATGCCATGATGGCTCATTGCAGCCTATTTGCCAAATTCAATGGCCTTCTTTGGCCATTAGAAGACAGGGGCATTGGTACACTTTTATTTACAAAGCTATGCTAGGATTGCTGCCTCCTTATATTTGTACTTTGGTCACAAGGACAAATAGTGGTTCTTACTCCTTGCGTTCAAATGATCAGCTGCTGCTGTCTGTTCCCCTTGTCCACACAGAGTTGGGTAAGAAAGCCTTTGTGCACTCTGCGCCTTTTTCGTGGAACCTGTTACAGAAAGACTGGAAACTGACTGAACTGTTGTCTTTAAATGTTTTTAAAACTAAACTCAAAGGCCTACAGACTGCCTCAATAATGTGTAATTGTTTTGTGTAATTTTTTAACTTTGTTTGTTCGTATGTATTTGTTTGGAAATGTGCTGCCTCTTGGCCAGGACTCCCTTGAAAAAGAGGTTTTTGATCTCAACGGGACATTCCTGGTTAAATAAAGGTTAAATAAAAAAAAAAAATTCCTTTCTATATCTAAATTAATATGTCCAAGTCTTCCAAGAGATCTCTCCTATTATTGAAGTAGCATTTCCTACATTACTAGCATTGAATGTTCAAACAGCTTCTATGGAGTATGGTCTTTTATCAATTGAAATGAATAAAGTCACATTTTTTCCCAAGGAAGGCAGTACCATGAAGGAAAAATAAAAACTTCTCAGGAAACGCAGAATTCCTGAAAGCTCATAGACATAGAACAAGCCTAACACTCCATAACTCTCCTTCTTGATCAAATAGCCCTTAACCCAGCAGGGTATTTAAAAACTGGCGAATCATAAGTGATGATTGCCCAGATCTTGTTCTTCCCATCCAGCTGACTGTTCAGGACTTGCCTACTCTCTGCAGGTATTTGGTGACTTTGGTGGCTTTTCTAGCTGACTTGTCGTGGTTCCTAATTGGTTGTGGGATTCCCAGATACTTGTAGGTGTCCTCTATGTCAGCAATACTAATACAAAACCAGAAGGCAGTTCTAATCCTCAGTTCTAACTTCTTTTCCTCTCTTAGTTATCATCTGAGTACACTTCTCTAGCCCGAATGCCAATTTGATGTTGTTACTGTAGATCCTAGTGGTGTGGCGTGGATCAGGCCAAGGATAAGCCAGGACACCCAGATCTCCCTCTCCCTGTCCACCTCCTCAATCTCCTCAAGAGAATACCAAGATGTTCCCAAGCCAGCATGTCCTGGATCTGACCCAAGGCCTCCTCCCCTTTGGTAGGAGGAGCTCTTAGGAGGAGGCATCCTAGCCAGACACCTAAACCACCTAAATAGGCTACTATTTGTTGGAGAAATAACGGCTCTACTCTAAGCCCCTCCGAATGGCACAGCTTCTTATCCTATCTCTAAGACTGAGCGCTTAACCCCTTCAGCTGAATCTTTTTCTACTGCTTCATATAGGCTGCTTGTATCTGCTATCTCATTGTTTCAGTCACTACTTAAGTCATTTGACCATAGTTAACAGTAGGAACAAAGATCAACCAGTGAATCAACGCTTCACTCTTATGCTCAGGTTTTTGCATTAACAGAAAGCATGTAGTGTCAACATCACTGCAAACCCTACATAAGTCCATCTGCCAATACGCCGATCCACTCTCTTACTCCCAAATAAAATATTCAATAGCGAAATATGTTGTTTGCTATTGGTAAAAAAGATTTGGCAAGTTTTTAATGGGCACAAACCACATATTCAACTCTGCTGCGTAACCCACAGATGTATTTTCCTTACAAATGCGTTACCATTCAAGAGAAAACAAACAGGCTTTACAATGGTACAAGGCTTTTTCCCAAGAAGCATTGTTACAAGTGTGTAAAGGGGTTTCTGTAGCTAGGGAGTTAGAGCAGGTCATGTATTAATTGGAAGGCCAGTGGTTCAATCATTAGCTGCTCCTGCATGCAAAATATCCTTGGGCAAGATACTAAGCCCAAGATGCTCTCATACATTCATCGGAGTTTAAATGTGCAATAAGCCCCCGGTCTCAACGTCATTGCCTAAACGACTGTTGAAATTCCTTGTAGCATAATTTAGTCCTCAGATGGGGGCACCCTCGAATACCCTATCCAGTGACTTCAGAAAGGTTAGGTAAATTGAACCATTATTGTAAACGTACTGGTAAATGGACTCATTCTAACAGTTAGGTCCATAACTATTTGAACAGAGATGACATTTTTCTAATTTTGGATCTCTACATTACCACAATTAATTTTTCATGAAAAAACTCAGATGCAGTTGATGTACAGACTCTCAGCTATATTTCACTGGATTCAACAAAAATATTAATATAGGAACTAAAGCATTTTAAAACACTATTACTTAATTTCAGGGGCTCAAAAGTAATTGGTCTAAAATAAAAATAAAATAAAATTTTCATTTCTAATATTTGGTTGAAAACCCTTTGCTGGCAATGACAGCCTGAAGTCTTGAACTCATGGACATCACTAGATGGTTTGCAGGTCTCTGAAAACCTCAGACTTAGTTTGGCTGCATCTGTCTCATGTCGCATTACAACGCAAGTGTTCCAGTGCCACCGGCAGCCATGCAGGCCCAAGCCATCACACTGCCTGCTCCATGTTTTACAGATGTGTGGTGTGCTTTAAATCACGAGCCCTCCCATGATTTCTCCATACTTTTTTCTTGCCATTATTCTGGTAGAGGTTGATGTTGGGTTCATCTGTCTCAAGAATATTTTTCCAGAACTATGCTGGCTTTTTTAAATTTTTATTTATTTATTTATTTTTAGCAAAGTCTGATCTCGGCTTTCTGTTCTTGAGGCTTATGAGTGTCTTGCACCTTGCAGCGAACCCTCTGTATTTACTTTCATGTAGTCTTCTCTTTATGGTAGACTTGTATATCTATACGCCTACCTTCTGGAGAGCATTGTTCACTTGGTTGGCTGCTGAGGTTTCCCTTCACCTTGGAAATGATTCTGTGATCATCTACCGCTGTGACTTCCATGGTCATCTTTGCCTTTTTGCGTTGCTGAGTTCACAAGTGCTCTCTTTCTTTCTTAGGATGCACCAAACTGTAGAGTTTGCCACTCCTACTATTGTAGCAAATTCTTAGATGTGTTTTTGTTTTATTTCCGCAGTTTAAGGATGGCTTGTTTCACCTGCACGGAGAGCTCCTTTGACCACATTTTGTCTGTTCACAGCAAAATCTTCCAAATGCAAGCACCACATCTCAAATCAACTCCAGGCTTTTTATCTGCTTAATCGATAATGACATAACAAAGGAACTGCCCACACCTGCCCATGGAAGAGCATTTGAGACAGTTGTCCAATTACTGTTGCTCCCTTTATAAAGAAGATGACACATGTTGAGGAGCTGAAACTCCTAAACACGTCATCCAGTTTGAATGTGGATACCCTCAAATGAAAGCTGAGAGTCTGCACAGTAAGTCCATGTCCATTATTTAACATAACTGGAATATGTTTCAGTAAACAGAAAAAAAGACAAAACTTGTGCCAGTGCCCAAATATATGGGCCTAACTGTACAGTGATTTTTCAGTGCTTCATTGGACCAAAGTATCCTAGTAAATGCTTCTTTGGGCTCCATCTGTCTGGTCCCCATTGGTTAAGGTCTGACTACCAGACACTCTCCCTAAAACCCTGCTTTGAGGGATAAGGCCCTGGTAACCCTGATACCAGGCAGAGTAACAATATCCCATGTTGTTATCTCCATAGGAGTATTGTGAAGTGCTACTCCTTTGTCACCCAGGACCAGTTTGCCTTGGGAGACCCTATCAAGGGCAAATACCCATGATCACATGCATCCTGGGATCACTGGGGCACACGGACCCCATCAACATGCTACGGTGGCAAGAGATGAATAATAAAAATGGATCCCAAATCTCCAAGCACTTCAAAGCCCTGGAGCCAAAACCAGTGACCATGACATTACCATTTGCTTGTTGCAGACTCTAAGTATGTTTTTTGTCAGTTTCAGTTATGAAGTTTTCTTCTATAAATAACTGTTTATTTCTGTGTGTTGCCTGATTCTATTAATTGTGTTATATTTATAGCACCATTTTTGACATACATATAATAATCTCCACTTGAGTAACATGTCCATATGTCTGTGAACAGCAGCGGTATCATCACGGAGGTACCAGACACTGAGTCAAAGGAGTATGACAAATGCTTTCATGCAGCTGAATGAGTAACTTCCAGATTTGTGACTCCCACTCATCTTACTAAAGATAGGCCTCGAAGTCCCTGATTTCCAGGTGGAGAAGTACTGTGATGACTTGCTGTGCCTGAGCAAAAGCCGTCTCTACTCTGAACCCCTTTCATGCTACATCTTATTCTATCACATCCCTAAACATCTGTAAAGATTGGGTAATTGCCTCCCCACTGTTATAAACGCAGTTACAAAGTCTGTGCAGGCACCTTGATGGCAGAAAAGAGTGTACAGAAAGGCTCTGTGGAAAAGGGAGAATAGAAAAACTGTCTATTCTGCTCAGTCTGCAGCTTCAACATCAAGAATATATTTAAAAGTTAAACAACAGACTTGATACTGTTGGTTGAATGTCTCCTCTTCTATTTTCTGTCTCTCTGCCTTTTCTCTTTAGGCTCACTGGGATGGCTTGACGGGGAGAATCACTTTCAACCGGACCAATGGCCTGAGAACAGACTTTGACCTTGATGTAATCAGTCTGAAGGAGGAGGGGCTTGAAAAGGTTCTGTGTCTTCAATATTTATGTGTTTGTGCACTTAGAGGTTCACCTTATATGACTGTATATGTGGCAATGGGATGATGAGATAACACACAAAATGAAAGGGTCAATGTAGCAGGGAACACACATGATCAAAATGCATATGAGTAATGTCTGTGTAGACCTTCACCTGTGCTCTTGGACCTATGACAGACATGCACAGCTTCATTTTGATTTGATAGTATAAGGCCCTCACCAGGTGTCATTGGCACTTTAATTTAAACTGTGTTGTTTATTGTAGACTGTCCTCTTTATCATGCTTCTCTAACACAGCCAGGTTACTGTCAATACCTTTGTTTTTAATTCTTCATTTCATTTTCATTTATAGAGGGTCAGTTCACAATGACAGTTGTCTCAGCTGCCAGTTGCAGGGTCGGAGACCATGAACAACAAAAATGACAAAACACAAAGTACAGGAGAGACTAGATCGAAGATAATGACATGCCACAGTGGAATATAGACACATGGGGAATTAAACGAGGGAAATCCTCAGTCCTAATGAGAACTTCGGCAGCATACCATACCTGAACCAATAGCAACACAAATACCTTGACCTTACCTCATCCTGCCCTAACTGTAGCCTTTATCAGAAAGAAGGGTTTCCAAAGCTACGGCCTCCCCAAACCTAACCTATTTGCCACTCTGCAACAAGCCCCTCAAGCATCGTAGCAAACAAGCTGTGCAGACACATAAGTCAGTACATGAGCAGAACAGAAATGCATTGAAAAGAACACCAAAGGTCAAAGACACCAGCTCCAGCCTCACAGAGCAGTACCAACAAGGCAGACCAACCTGTTCCAAAGTCCTGGTGCACCGCTCTATCAGTGCAACGGCTGAGTACAAGAAAGCCTAACTCAATGCCCCACACATGGATACTGGAGTGCCTGGCAATGTAAATGGCCTGTATTTGTATAGCGCTTTACTTAGTCCCTAAGGACCCCAAAGCGCTTTCCACTACATTCAGTCATTCACCCATTCGCACACACATTCGAACCACCGACCTTCTGACTAGTGGCTGACCTGCTCTGCCACCTGAGCTGTAAAGTAAAGGCTAATACTGAATACTTATATCATAAACTCAACGGGACTGTGGAAGATAACACTGAAGGACAGCTTCAAAGAAAGCTCACAAGAATATACCAGAATATTCTGTTCCCACTGCTGTTTTGCACAGGCCTCAACCTCCTCAGCTAATCACAAAGAATGGATGTGGATGTGGATTCAGGAGTGGGGTGACCATCATGAGTTACATCAAACTGTATGCCAGGAGCGAGCTAAACATCCACTCACTAATCCACCTCACGATATGGTGAATCTGAAATTTCCACACTCGGAAATTTGACTTGGACTGGATAAGTCCAATTTCAAATTCAAATATTTGCACTGGTTGTGACATACGGGAAAATAAATAGAATCAGCATACTTCTTTTTTTATTATTAATGCTTGAAAGTTTAAAAACTGAAATTTATTTTACAGATGAATCAAATATTTAAGTATACCTTTACCTTTGTATCTGGGTGGTTGCTGACTTTTTACTGCCTCAGTGAAACATAATGAACGTCACAATGCAAGAACGCTGCACTGCATCTCTCCTATGTGGTTGCTTCCTGTTCTCTCTATAGTACAATATTATATTTTACATGGAAATATTGCTGAATTTACATTAATATTTATTTATCCATTCTTCCATCCACTCTCTTCCACTGGAACCTCTCCCAGCTACCATAGGACAAGAGGTGGAGTACAAACCACCCTATGAAGTAAGGCTAACAGAGAGAGACAGACATCTAAAGACACATTCACACCTTCATGCCCACAATTTATTTAGTAAATCTTATTCTTCTTAATAATTTAGCAATAAAACACATGGAAAACAATATTTATATATCACTGCGAAAAACACGCAATTGTGGAGGGTATTTGTGGTTTCCACAAAATTGCAGGGGGTAACTGCTAACTCTGAACAGCGTTATGTTTGAAACCACAGCAGTATATGAAAATCTTCTGAAGATGAATTCAAAAGATCTTTGAATTAAAATATATTTCATATTAAGAACACTATCAGATCATATCCAGCTGCTTGAGCAGCTTGAACACCTTCTTTTACACCAGTTTACAAAAAGCAGTGGCCCCATTTTAATTTTAGGAAACTTCACAACACTCACTGATTTAAAACCACTAACGCGTTTTAGAGATGTGATGAGGATGATGTTAATCTTAAATCTGTGCCTGAGTCAGCATACAGACACATGCCGCCCTCATCCTTTGATTTTGTTTGACACACTGTGTCTGGGTCACCTGTTTAACTCACTGCTTTCATGAATGTGTCAACTGTTGAACCTCTGCAGTCATACTGGTCTGTTTTGGGGACACCTAACAACAAATGTTAAAATAAGGACAACAATATCTTACCATGGTTGTAGCTCATGTGAAACTGTGATATGATCATGATCAGAACACAGTAATATTCTCTAACTGTTAAACCTGAACTTAACTTTTCAGGTTTAACAGTACTCATCCAGTACACTCAGAGAGTTATTGTGACTGTAATCGTTTCTTCTTTTTCTTCAAATAATTACTGACTCACGGGAATCTCTCCAGTATTCAACACTTAATTTAAGATTCATGAGATTATCTGTGAGAAGAGAACCCCCAACGCTGCTGATACAAATAATAAAATCATATTCTTGCATGCAACTGCAAACACTTCAGGATCCTCGGTGGCGCTTGCCTCTCAGCAGCTCCTGACCTCTGGTTTGTGTACCGTGTGTGTCTGTGCCTCTATGAATAATTTACCCCATTAATAAAACCTCTCAGAAGTCCTCCAGTTTCACGAAGCCTGAATTAAAGAGTTGATTTGCAATTACAAAACCCATCTCAGGCCCTCACACAGTGCATCAGAAGTGCCCCTAAGAGTGTGTGGCTGGAGTATTTGTGGTCCCTTTTACTGATGCTCAGGGCAGACAGGTTGGTGGAGTGTGGGAGGTGCTGGGGTGAAGCAGGAGACTTGAGGGAGAGATGAGAAAACACGAGAAGCCTTGAGGCATAATCTGATAGCTGTGCCGACCTCTTCTTCCTGCTTTTCTCTTCAGCATTCTCCCCAAACGCTCTGCCTTCAGTGTTGTCCTCCATCAACATCCAAAAGGCCACATTCTTGATCCAGATCATTTTTAACATTGCTCCCTGTGGAACTCTAGAAAAGTGCCCACCGACAGTGCTGAGAGTTCACATTACTGCCAATGTGTAATAGTGGTGCTGTACATTATTGTCAGTAGGTAACCAGAATGGAAACAGGGGGAGAAAGGTCAGCATTTTACATTAATATACCTTTTGGTACTACTCAAAAAAAGTCTTATTGTCTTCAAGGACATTTTGCAGAACATAAACTTGCTCCTTTTATGCTGAAGCAGATGCTGCATTCACATTAAATGCATTTCTTTAATGGTAAATGGTCTGTATTTGTATAGCGCTTTACATGGTCCTAAGGACCCCAAAGCGCTTTACACAACCAGTCATCCACCATTCACACACACATTCACACACTGGTGATGGCAGCTACATTGTAGCCACAGCCACCCTGGGGCGCACTGACAGAGGCTGCTGGACACTGGCGCCACCGGGCCCTCTGACCACCACCAGAGGGTGGTCAACTTAATGTTGCAATACAAAAGGTTAAAGTGGAAACATTCTCCAGTTTTCACTTCCTAATGAAACATGCGTTTGGTCCCGTGTGTCATGACCATTTATATACTCTCCTCTTTGTGTTTTGTTTCTCTTGTTGTTTGTCATCTCTCTGTCTTCCTCTTTCCTTCTTTTCTTCCCTGTCCTCTTATTCCTCCCTATTAACGTTACTATATAAAACACATTGAGATGACTATTATTGTGAACTGGCACTGTACACATATCACTGCAGCTCTAATTACTGTCAAGTTCACGTGTGTTGAATTTGCCCTCATTCACTTTGCTCTACAAAGTGCATCTACATTTAAAATGTTTTGAAATACAGCCAGAATAAACCCTGTATAATACTGCAAATCCTATTATGCTGTATAATAAATATAATAAACAGGGGTGCACATAACTGGTACACAGGCTGCGCAACAAAAATTAGCAATGCGTAGTGACACTTGTGTTACCAAGTACCTTTGCGTACTTATAGTTGCTGTATAATAAATATAATAAATAGGGGTGGGTTTTAATAATCGATTCATCGATTAAAATCAATTCTGGCTTACGGATAACGTGATCTCGATTCATTAAAATTCTGAATCGATTTTTTAATATAAATGTATTTTGCCCGAAATTCCAGAATCTCTGGTGAAACGTCACAAAATTTTGACAACCACCAAACATTTAAAACAGTAAATGAGAGCAGGTACAGGCTTCTGCACAAAGACGTAAACACAAAGCGCGGACCGCGGATCAGAATCAGTGAGATGTGACTTACTTACTTCCAAAAAGAAAACCTAATTTCTGCCTTTCAATAGGCTACTGAACAAATTTAAACTTTCTAAAATTATGCAAAATGCAAAATGCTTAGCCGTGTCTAATAAAACTGCTGTAACTTCAGAGGTGATGTTCGTATGTTGATTAATTGGTTTCTTTCATTTTTGATGTACTGCAGAATATTTTTATAAAATCCAGGCCAGGAAAATCACCTTCATGTTTTTCAGTGTTTTATCTTCCGCTACTTTGACACAAAGGCCTCTGCTGTGATGCTCATACCTTTGATAAAGTCTTGCCTGTGTCAGCTTCCTTTTTATAGATACAAAAATATGTAAATGTACTGTTCTGAATTATAATATTTCTGACTGAGGCAAAATTTCCCCAATTCAAAACGAATCGAATCGTGGATCGAATCGATTCAGGACCTTATGAATCGGAATCTAATCGATTCTAGAAATCAGTGACGATACCCAGCCCTAATAATAAATAAGTTTTAACAAAACATTAGCAAGAGCTAATGTTTGTGTCAGCGTTTGTGGCAAGAAGGAGACCCAAATTTCCGGTCAAAGAGTGCGTTTATTTATAGTGAGAATATGAACAATGTGTGATCGTTTCCATCAACGTGCTCCCGACTCCTGAACAGTGCTCGCGGTACGTGGCGTGAATGGTGAAAACTCCCACACTCTGCTCCCGGGACACACTCCTCTCCAGGTTCCTAACAAGACGTGACGAACAAACACCAGCAAAGATAGTTTCACCTCAGAGCTGAGGATGTACTGACTACGTAACTCAACAAGCCACTGTCGACTGAAGCTCGGCAACACGGTTAAGTAGAGGCCCACTGACGAGGATGAGCGGCGTCAGCCTGTGAGACTTGCTTCAGTGTGGGAAAAACCTGCCGGTCTGGTGATGCCCATAAACTGGTACGCTGGATACACACACACGTACATATAAAGGAGGAAGCAGGGGACCACGAGGGGAGCCATCACAAAGGCAGGTTGACCAGCGAGGACTGCCAGACCATGACAGTTGTTATCTCTAGCTGTTTCCTGAAGTCTTTCTCTGAGTTTACGGCATCAGTTTCTTCTAACAGAGTGATGATGCCAGGAATGTCATTCATACTATTGTTTATAAGAGCCATTCCTGATACTGGGGAAAAAATATTTTCATTTTATTATTATTTCTTTTCCTTTCTTTCTTTTGTTTTTTGCTATTTTTCTTCTCACACTGAACGAGTTTCAAAGATAAATTGATAATTGGTACTCTTGTTAGAGATTATTAAAGTGTTCTGATTCTGATTCTTCTTGAACAAGAAAAGATAAAAATTCCAAAAAGAAAGCAGAATAGTTTATAAATACATATCAAGATGTGAAGCCATTAAATCTAATACTTCAGGCCGTATAAACATGATCAAAATGAACATACCCAATTTTTTATATCTCTTCCAGCCACTTCCTCTGCCTCTTCCAAAAGAATTCTTTGATAAGCTAAACAGTATCTTTAATTGATTTATTTGGAATAACAAAAAACCTAGACTAAGACTTTGCTTGTTGTACCTGCCATATGAAAGAGGGGGGTTACAAATACCCAATCTTAGACTGTATTACTGGTCTGCAAAACCGCGCTCAGCCACTTTTCCACTGAGACACCCCCGACCTGGATACAAATTGAACAAACATCAGTAACACATCTTCAATTAAATCTGTATTTATTTTCTGCAATAACCCTTTTTTTAAAAACACAATAGATATTTGGTATAGGGCCCATCAGTATTTGGGAGATAAGTCTTCTATCTCTCGTTTTTCACCTATTTGGGCCAACACATGTTTTAAAGCAGGAAGAGCCGATGGGGGTTTCAAAAGATGGGCAGATACAGGTGTACAGAAGGTGGCAGATCTTTATAAGGATGGCAACCCTCTTACATTTGATCAGTTATGCGAAATATACAGCATCCCCAAAAACATTTTTTAAATATCAACAAGTTAAACATTTCATTATGTCAAAATATAAACAGACTGTATCTGAGCCACCATTATCACAATTGGAGAATGTCATACTTCAAAGGCCCTTGGGTAGAGGTCGTATCTCTTTATTCTATACAGCTCTATTAACACATGATAAAGAATCCACCTGACAAGTTGGACGCATGGATGTCAAGTTGGACGCTGACATCCAAGAGGAGATACAGGAGGCGGACTGGGAAACTGCATGTTTAAAAGCTCAAAGGCAATCAATTAATACAAGGATGAAACTCCTCCAATATAAGTAGAACTGAATCGCTGGTCGCCTGTCATCCCAGATAGTTGCAGTAAATGTTTAGACGAGAAGGGCACTCTGTTTCACTGTGCATGGAGCTGTCCAAAATTACAGCAGTACTGGAAATCAGTCATGCAAACTCTATCTAAGATTGTTGGAGTAAATATACCTGTTGAAGCAAAAATGTGTGTGTTGGGTATAAATCCAAAGAACCGTGATTTTAGCTCCAGACAGCTAAAATAAATTGACTTTGGACTCCTGCAAGCCAGGTGCTTAATATGTTTGTATTGGAAGAAAATGGATGAACCCACAAGTAGTCACGTGCGAATCATAAACGAATCGTTCAATACTCGAGAATCACTTTACTGACTCAAAAATTCAAAGGCCCAAATGAGTCATTCACTGACTCATCCCTGTTGCTGTTAGCAAACTAATTTCATTAGTAGAAATATATCTAACTTATAATTAAAATTGTGGGGAAAAAAACAACAGCCAGTTTCTTAACAGAAACATTTCTGCTCTGGACTGGAAAGAAAAACCCTGAGTAGAAAGCTCACATCAAGACAATATTGCCGTACATTTTGGGAGGAACACCCTGGAACTGGTGCGGGAGTATGAAAGGGAATCAAGGAAACTAGCAGATTACAGGAACCATCTCCGTTTCAACCTAAGATGCAGACAAAGCAGAGTTGTTCCTAAGAGCCTGCGCCTTGGATTCACTGTCAGGGGATACAGAGCAGACTTGATTCTACAGAGAGCGCAAAATCACCTTTTAAGTGAAAGGATAAGACAGGTCCATTTCACCATAGATGCCCTCCAGATCAAGATCAGCCAGACCCTGCAGGAACTGGAAATCCTTCTACCCTCTCCAATCTTAGAAGAGGTTTACAAGTTTGTGGACAAAGCTCAGCGGGCCCAACACTCTAAAGGAAAAGAAAGACAACGCAGGAAATTTCACACCTTGCTTTCAAAAACACACACTCCTCAGTCTGAACCTACACAACCCAGAGAAGAAAACACACCGGAAGACAGTCGGGAGAAATGGGTGAAGAACTTTTCAGACTGGAATCTCACTGAACCTGAAAAGAGAGTATTAGCCAAAGGACTCAATTTTGCCATTTCTCTGCAACAGTTGCCCATAGTGGACCTCATCTCAGCCACAGAAACCGCCATACGGATTAATAAATTATCACAGACAGAAGCAGAACAAATCAGGATGAAGGTCTCGGCCACCCTCTCCAGTGCCAAAGTCCCTCCGTCTAACCTCACATTACAAGAAAAGAAGGCCGTCGCTTCCCTGAGCAAAGACCACAGCATCACTGTTTTACCAGCTGATAAGGGAAGATGCACCGTGGTCCTAAACACTACAGATTACCATACAAAGATCACTACGCTCCTCAGTGACAACAATACCTACGAAGCCTTGAAGCGAGACCCCACAAGCAGCTACAAAAAGAAAGTTATAGCTTGCCTTCAGGACCTTGAAAAGGACAAAATCATTGACTGCCTTACATATCACCGCCTTTACCCAGGGGATGCCATACCCTGCATTTACGGACTTCCTAAGATCCACAAAGAAGCTGTCCACTCAGACCCATAGTCAGCAGCATAAACTCAGCCACTTATAACATTGCTAAACACCTTGCTACCATCCTTGCGCCTCTCGTGGGGAACACCCCACACCACATCAAGAACTCCACCGACTTCACCGACAAGGTCCAGAAACTTACCCTGGATCCAGATGAAACCATGGTGTCCTTTGATGTAGTCTCTCTCTTCACTTGCATACCCACCACGGAGGCCGTGGAGACTGTCAGAAAACGACTACAAGAAGACAGCTCCTTGGAGGACAGGACCAACTTCACACCCGATCAGATCTGCACACTGTTAGACCTCTGCCTCACCACTACATATTTCAAGTACAACGAAGGCTTTTACAGACAAAAACATGGCTGTGCCATGGGCTCCCCCGTGTCACCTATTGTAGCCAACCTTTACATGGAGGAAGTGGAAAGGAAGGCTCTTGGCTCTTTCAAAGGAAGAGTACCCAGCCACTGGTACAGATATGTGGACGACACCTGGGTCAACATCAAGACACAAGAAGTGGAATCCTTCACTGTGCACATTAACTCTGTGGATAAAAACATCAAGTTCACCAGGGAAGACACAAAGGACGACTGTTTGCCTTTCCTGGACTGCGCTGTGCACATTGAAGAGAACGGCAACCTCAACATCGAAATTTACCGGAAGCCCACACACACGGACCAGTACCTCCTCTTTGACTCCCATCACCCTCTGGAACACAAACTTGGAGTAATCAGGACCCTACACCACCGGGCAGGACATGTTCCCTCTAAGCCTGAAGGGAAAAAGAAGGAACACACACATTCTTAAAGTCAGCAAAGAGGCACAGAAAAGAAGACCAGACACCAGCGAGGGAGGATAAGAAGGACAGACGCAACAACATTGTCATCCCCTATGTAGCCGGTGTATCAGAGAAACTCAGGAGAGTTTTCTCCAAGCATGACATCCCGGTGCATTTCAGACCCAGCAACACGCTCAGACAAAAACTGGTTCACCCGAAAGACAAAACTCCAAAACACAAACTTAACAATGTGGTGTATGCTGTACAGTGCAGCGAGGAATGCTCAGACCTCTACATTGGAGAGACCAAACAGCCACTTCACAAGCGCATGGCACAGAAGAGCCACCTCCACAGGACAAGACTCAGCAGTCCATCTGCATCTTAAGGATAAAGGACACTCTTTCGAGGATGCCAATGTTCACATTTTGGACAGAGAGGACAGATGGTTTGAAAGAGGAGTGAAAGAAGCATCTATGTCCACTGTGAGCGACCATCTTTGAACAGAGGCGGGGCTTACGACACCAACTCTCTGCCATCTATAATCCAGTTTTGACATCCTTCCCAGACGCCTTAACGCCCACTCACATCCTGGGCCATCTGACCTCAGATCAAATCACACGATAAGGTGGGGCCAGGTTTCACAATGAGCTCACCCGAAACCCTGGCTGATTGTGACCCACACCCATTGTCACACCCTGGCTCAGGTGATTAGAGGATCATCAGGGGGGAAACTCCCACTGAGTTTAAATCTGGGACTCTCCACCATTTGACCTTAGAACTGAAGAAGCTTCTCGGATGAGAGGTGAAACGTCTTCAAGCAACTTAAAGAAGTCCAGACGCTTTTCTGTCCAAGCTCCTTTGACTACGATGACCTGGATGACTGAGAACCTTCACAGACATCAAGACAATACCTCCTCTGTTCACAGTAGCATCGCTCTGCTAACATGCTAACAGCACATTTGAGTTACTCACCCCTTCCCTTCCTGTGCGGAATCATAACATGAACAAATCACTCAGGAGTCACTCACCCCCTCCCTCCTGGCTCACAGCTTCTTCTTCTTCTTCTTCTTGGTTGACAACCAACATTAAGGAGCATTACCGCCCCCTGGCTCACAGCTCAGTGGACATTTTGATGAGAAAATATATATTTGACACATTTGAGGAAAATACTAATAAAATAAAATAAAAATAAATAAAATAAATGTTCCCTTTAGAAATCTTATTTTTTTGCTCTATAAAAATAATTGTTTTTCTTTTTCAATCACTCATCTTAGCAGTAGGATATACATGAAAAGAGAAACAAATTAAGTTTGAGTAAAAATGTACATTTTTACACTCTCTGGGCAACTGACTCAGTGACTCAAATGACTCAAAAAACCTGATTCATTTTGGCGAGTGACTCATTCAAACTCAATTCAGTAAAAATAATCGAATTTACCATCACTACCTTCAAGTCATATGTGGGTGAAGGAGATGGCATCATGTATTGTATTGGAACGACTTACTTATATTGTTAGAGGAAAGGGAGTAGATTTAGAAGAAATATGGTTACATTTAACTGAGTTTCTCAGACATTATGAAGGGAATTAATTTAGAAAATGATACTTGGTGCTGAGTTTTTTTGTTTGTTTGTTTGTTTTTGTCATTTTTATTTTTCGTTCTCGCATTGGTTTTATTTTATTTTATTTTTAAATCTATATTTGTTTATTTTGGGGACGATGTTGTTTAATATAAATCTTATGTTAACTGTACTATTATTCTTTACTTGTTCTGTAATATAAAACTCATTAAACATTTTTGTTTTTTAAATCTAACACTTCATGCTCTCATGTTTTTCTGTACCAATGGATTTTGCATGTACTCTATCTGCCTTCTAACAGAAGAAGAATTAATTAAATATTTGTTTACAGATTGGTACCTGGGACCCTCCGAGTGGCCTAAACATGACAGACAACCAGAAAGGGAAGACAACTAATGTCTCTGACTCCTTGTCCAATCGATCCCTGGTGGTGTCTACTATACTGGTATGGTTACTTTTCTTTGAGATCTTAAGCTTAGGACTGTATAACATGACGCCTCCTGTGGAGAAATATGTCATTCAGAGTTCTCTGGTCTATTTTTCTGGCTCTTTCAGAACAGTATTGCACAGTCTTCCTCATAGCTTACTACACAATAACAAGTGTGCTTTGAAACACATCGCTAAATCTTACTAAGGCTGCGTCCACACGTACATGGGTATTTTTTGAAATGCAGATTTTTCTATGCGTTTGCATCTTTCGTCCACAGGTAAACGGCGTTTTCGGTCACTGCAAACCGCAATTTTTTAAAAACTCCTGCCAGGGTGGAGATTTTCGAAAACTCAGTTTTTGCGTTTTTGCATTTACGTGTGGACGAGGAAAATGGAGAAAACGCAGCGTCAAAGGTGTGCGCCTTTTTTGACGTCACACTGTGCGCCACGTTATTGTTTCAGTGAAATTAATTTCTACAATGGCGGACTTAGACAAAACACTGTTACTGTTAATTTTACTCTCTGCTGTGTTTAAATGCTTACATATACACACACAGTTACTGTCCTCCAAACATAGGACTCAGTTCTGCTTCTATGGTAAATGGTAAATGGCCTGTATTTGTATAGCGCTTTACACATCAGTCACACACACGTTCACACACTGGTGATGGCAGCTACATTGTAGCCACAGCTGCCCTGGGACGCACTGACAGAGGCGAGGCTGCCGGACACTGGCGCCACCGGGCTCTCTGACCCTCTGCTTCTATGCGCCATCTTTGTTTACTCTGCCATTTCTACACGGTTAGGAATATATCGACACCTGTTGCTTTGGCATGTTCCCGGCAGCGTTTTCCTTTGTTTTTGGCGTTTACGTGTGGACGGGATTTTTTAAAAATGAAAAAGGAAAATCTCAGTTTTCAAAAATACCCGTGTACGTGTGGAGCTAGCCTAAAACTTTTGAGTACATTAGTTCATCTTATCAATTAGTATATAGTGTGCTGTCAAGACACAATGTCAATATGACACAATACGTTGTTATGTCTAATATGAACGTCAGTGCAGACACTGAACGCGCAAGGCTAAAAAAGCCTCCAATGCCTTCATCCTCCAGGAACTGCTTGGATACTCTGACCACCCAGCACTCAAAATGTGGTCATAAATGTTTTGTACTTGTAAATCAGTTTTGTATTTGTTCATCTGTAGATAAGAAAAAGATTTGTGTGTGTAAAAATATTTACACAAGTTACAAATTCTTTTTGTTAAGGTCTGGTTACACATACAAAGCAAGAAAATCCTTGTGAAACTCTGCACTCAGAGGACATGACATTGACCCATCTGTTCTCTCATTGGATAGATAAATTTGTGATTGACATGACATTGACCAATCAGCTGAAAAGAAGAAAAATTGGCTCAAAATTCGTACTTGTGAGTTGAAACTTGAGTGCAGAGCTTCACACGGATTTTTTTGCTTTGTATCTGTAACCAGACTTTAACAAAAAAAATTGCAACTTATGTAAATATTTTCACGCACACAAATCTTTTTTTCGCACACACAAATTCTTATCTACAGATGCACAAATATACGCATTCTGATTTACCAGTGCAAAATATTTATGACAATTTGAGCCCATAAGTATCTTACTATCTCAACTTAGTATCACAGCAAAGTGTGAAATGTACAAGCATGCAGAAGTTGCAGTAAGTTACAGTGAGCTTCAATAACAGCAGAGGGAGATATTTTATTTCAAGTCATGAAAATAATCACAGGAAAGCATTAAAATGTAAATACATATTAGCTGCCAAGGTAATAGTTTCTGGTGATTAATGACCCTCGCATGTACTTCATATGTCTTTTGATCACTAACGACCTCTTGGCTTTGAATACATTATCTCCTCCAGCTGCAGCTGCAGCTTCTCCATGCATTAATGCAGCTTCCGCATGGGTATCCATGTCACGCTATGGAGAGATAAAGCTTGAAATGGGCACAGTGGACTGGCGTGTTAATTGCATCCTTTGCCATGATGCTGGGTTGAGAGATCTGAGCATTCCTCAGTGGATCTGCCTGCTCAGACCATCACTGATTGACTGCCAAACCAGACACGCTGAATGATGTTGCAGGCACCATTACATTCTCCCCAGCTTCCACAGACCCTTTCACGTCTTTCAAGACTGAATGATTGTGAACAAAAATCTACTTTCAGTGTTTTATGTTTAGTATTTATAGAACTCACATTAGTGTTTCATTATGGTGCTTAAGTAATTTTAATAGCGATGAAAACAAGAGACTTATTGATACACGAGGATCTGGAAACGAAACATTTCGTGTAATTTTTCAGTTACATTTAATTACATGGCTCCTGTGCTCATGGGCAGGCGTCATGAAAATGTTGCTATCTATGTAATGGAATACATGAAAATCATTCAGGTGCAGCAAATACAGAGGCCCTTAAGCTCTTCTCTTTCACTTTGAAATAATTGCTCCCAAATCTTTTCATTAATTAATCACACCTTATTTAATATTAACGCCTCCATGTTAGCACACATAAAAGCTACCCCCCCCCCCCAAAAAAAAAAAACACTCTTCTTTTGTTTCTTCTTTTTTATTAGCTTGTCTCGAGCTATAAGAGTCATGAGCTGACTGTCAATTATCAACTCACATCTGTCTTTTCTTGGAGGGCAGGGGGCTCAACCTGCTTTGTGCTCATGATGCACCTCTACACTTCTAAAATTATTAACTTGTCAAAAGCTTATTTGTGTTTCAGCAGTGTTTCTGCTCATGTTCACGGCTTGTATACATTTTAGAAATTATGTACATCAGAAATATTATTGGCTGGCTGAAAACAATAAGGACAGATGACGTAATGTTTATTAGCAAAAACAAATGGCTTCATGCGTTTTAAGCCTCTTTGAGATTAAGAAAAAATACTTACCCCTTTCTCTTTTTTGCTATTTTTTCCTATGCGGTTATTAACCCCGGGATTAGAGGAAATGCTGTGGAGCTGCTGATTAATGTCACAGCACCACATCTGTGTTTCATATATTTACATTTAACATCAAAGGTTCATCAGTTTTATCTCTTATAATTCACATATTTTGGAGGTAAAAATGACTCGTTGCCAAAGAAGACCTCTCTTATCAGAGGACGTTTTGCTTTACTGATTAATCTTGAAACATTTTGTTTCAAAGCTTCCTTTATGTTTTTACTGTGGGGCATAAATGCACACGTTGTAAAAGTCCCCCCTCTAAGTGTATGCCTGTGGCTGTGGTTATGAACACAGACAGCACAGAGTCTGCCGTGTGATGGCACCATGGCACTAAAGGGAAATTTTAAGAAGAAATTCACATTAAAGCCATTTATGAGCCTGATATCGAAGAAGCAAGTGTAAAAATAACAATATCAAGTAAATTGCGGGTTGTCATTATTTATCACAGGTCTTCTTTCTTTCCGCACATGCTGTGAAGTGATTGGATTGTAGTTATTAGCAAAGACTCTCCACCGCTGTAATTGCCATATCAGGATTGAGTCATGGGGAGATGTGTGATGGCTGTGAGCAGCAAAGAAAAGGAGGGAGGGCTGACAATAATTGGGTTTGTTACATTTGATTGATGCACACTTTCATCTGGCTTCTCATCATTTTCTCCTGGATTATGTACTATAAAACATGATGTAATTACTCTTGAGATCTTGGCCTATCAACAGTTTATCTACTCAGGAAGTCATTCCAGTTATGCTGTTGTGGAAATGGAGTACCTTTAGGCTAATAGCTAGAGCTGTGGATAATATACCGTGTAATGTCTTGGAGAGAGCAAGGACCAGACTTGCTTTCATTGTCACAGAAACAACCAGTTGTTTTTATGATTCGCTGCAGGGGAACAGTAGAGCAGAGTGTTTTGTGCGTCATGTAAACTAACATTTAAACTCGGTTAAGGTGTTGCAAAATATTTTCTGGAGGTGTGAACAGACAGTTACAGCTACAAATCAAAAAGGCCACCGTGACATCTTAATATGTCAAGTCACCAGTTGATTAAACAGCAAATCATATCTTACTTCATCATTATCATACTGTAAACCTAAATGCTCAGAGTAAATGATAGAGTAGGTAGTCTAAACTTAATTTATCAAATACAGTTTCTACTACCATGAAAAGGTAAGGCCTCTTTTGGGTTTTCTCTCTTGTTGAGTTACTGAAATCTTGATTAACCACCTGTTTTGCAGGTTCAGTAACATCTTATACTGAATTTTAAAGTAACTCTGGAGGTGAGTGGAGGGTTGGTTGTTCCATGGTGGTTCCTCCCCTCCTTGCTCCAGTCTTCATGCCAACTATCCTTGGGCAAAATACTAACCCCAATATGGTCTCCGATGCATCCATTGGAGTGTGAATGTCAGATAGGAGGCACTTGAGTATACAGAAAGTGCTTGTATGAATGGCTAAGTGAGGCATATTGTATAAAGTGCTTTGTGTGCTCGGGTACAGTGAAAAAGCACTATATGACAAACAGTTCATTTACCATTTACTTTTTGTGTTCCCCTATAACTGTGCAGTGTAGAGACACATTATACACAACGTGCAGGAAAGATTAGGGTTTTTATAGCAAATTATGGAAGGTAATTCAAATATTACATACATTTTGTTATACTGACTAGTTTAATGATTACAAGAATTCATTTATAGTTCATTTCTTCAGGTTGTGGTTATCACCATGTTTAAACATTAAAGCTATCAATCTGCTCAGCCAAATGGGTGAGCACATAAGGCTTTTTCCATTGCTTCTTTCTTGGTGTGGCAGTCAAAGGGAGATGAGTAAGCATGATTAACGTACATAGACTATAAAAGATGAAACCATCATTTCACCCACTGGGTTTGGATTCCACATTTTCAAGTTTTCGAGTTTGTAAATTATCAGTGTGACCAAGCTTTGTTATCAAGCTGTAAAAACAAATTGTATGAGTGCAATGCACACATATCTCTACTGTTTAGGACTGATACATTAATAAAACTGCACAAGACAATTCCATTAAAATTCTCCAGTGGATTATAGATGAGGCCTTGTAGACAGGAACTGGGTTCTACACTCTGTGCTACCACCTATTTATCTATTACAGCAGCCACATCCCTAACTTTTAAGTCTGTTACACATTGAACGTGTTGTGAGAAAACAATTTGAAATTCTGAATTTTCTGTAATACTTGTGTAACACAGACGCACAACAAACATGATGTATTTTTGTGGAAAATTTTTCCTCAGAACATGTGAAAAATGAGTGGGGGTCCTGGTAACCTTGATACAGTTGAGGTAACATGATTCGTTGCTGTTGTCATCATCTTGTGAATCACATTTGGTCTCATCACTCACGCAGGACCAATTGGCCTTGGAAAACCATACTGGGGGCAAATTTCATATACAAACCACAGATCACACAAACCCCTCCTCCACATTAAGAGGTTTGTTTAGTTTTTTTGCTTCTTTTTCCCTTGTTTCATGTTGGTAATCATGAGCATGCCACCAGAACCGTTACAGCTTTACCATATAAAAAAAATAATTCCGAAAACGTTAGGACTTAATTATAAGAATAAAAAGAGAATGCACTGTTTTTCAAATCATGGAAAACCCAGATTTATTCACAATATAAGATAGAAAACATCAAATGTTTAAACTGAGACATTTTAGTATTTCATGCAAATATCTGTGTAGGTTCTCATTCATCCAGGTCATGGTAATCTAAAGAGCTTGGAAAGAAAAGCGACTGGAATTCTCTCAATCAATTCACCTCCCATCCAAAAAGCGTCTTCAGTTCTAAAAGCAAATGGTAGAGCCAAGGTGTTTAAAAGGGCATGGGTGATTATCAACAGAGGTGTCGAGTGAAGCCATTGTGGGACTGTCCATCGCCCTATCATGTAACCTATTGAGATCACCTGACAAAAGGTGCGAATGGGCTTTAAAGCAGCTGAGAAGGGGTCTCAAAACGGCATTGTAGATGGCAGACAGCTGGTGTTGAAAGCGACCACATGTTTTATGAGCTTTCTTAATATTTTTTTCCCTTCTGGCTTAGAGGAAATATTTGCTGCCTGGTGCTGCAGGGTGCTGATTACTCCAACACGGCAGTGAAAGTGGTTAGGTAATGCGTTGCTTAAGGTGCGACGTGTGGAAAACAGGGTCTGGTCACTTAATCGATTAGTGACTAGGTTGATTGTGGCTGTGATCTTGTACAGGCCAATAAACCTGGGAGTGAGTTTCTTGGATTCACTATGAAGTTTCAGGTGTCTTGTGGAGAGCCAGACCCGGTCCCCTGGTTGAAACAAATGGCCGGGGAGATGTCAGCAACAATGTTGTTTGGCATATTTAGCATTGGACTGAGAAATAGTGGCCTGAACTGTGACGTCATTCAGGGGTAAGACCGCAAAGGATTCTGGGAACTCGTGGCAAGAGGTACTAGCGCACGCAGACTTTCAATTGAAATCAGTCACACATCGATAAAAAGAAACACAAAAAATGGCAAGAAGCTGTGGTATTATTAACTGCAATAGCCGGTCACATGAGAGCCACGGGAAGCCGACGGGTAAAGAGATCGGTTGTTATCGGATTACGATCACTAATTGTCCAGTACGATTACAGCATACAGTATTATTGTCACTGCTACATTTCTGTAACGCGAACCAGAAATTATTTCCACTACTAATTAATTACCGTTTAGCTCAAAGGTTATATTAATAAACGGTTAACGAATATGTATTTATGAAGACGATTTGTGAGACTGGAAATCTTACCTTTGTTCGTACGATGGTCTTTCGTTCTACGCGGTACATTTCAAGGTCATGCACCCATTCGTCGGTAAACTGTACCTGGGCTTGTTGCAGTGACCTGAAGTTACTAAACTTCATGAGTGTATGCACTCACTCCAAGAACCGTATAATTATAAATATGAGCGTGGTGAAAGTTGGGCAGCACGCTAACCGTCTTTTGTCCACTCTGTGCTCGTAAGGGTCTGACCCTTTCACTCGACTGATTTTTTCCTCGTATCTTTTCTTTGACTTTTCATCAAGTCTGTCTTTGTACAGACCGGTATTGTTCTCCTTCGTTTTGTACATACCTTTTTGGGGGGGGCAAAGAAAAAGCAAGAAGGTATTGGAACCGAAGAATGAACGTTTTGCGGTGCTGCAAATGCTTGCATTTGATGCGGTACTTGGATTGTTTTGCCACGAGTTCCCGGCATGCAATGCACGAAAGTCACATGGTCTGTCAATCTCTATATGTGAGGGGGCAAACTCCTCAAGATGGGTGGTGACCATGGTGGCCATTTGGGAGTCGGCCATCTTGGATACAACATTTGTTTTTCAATAGTTTTTCAATGGTCCCTTAATAAGTGGGAGGCACATTTGTAAACTGTTGTAATTCCTACACCGTTCGCCTGATTTGGATGTAAATACCCTCAAATAAAAGCTGACAGTCTGCAGTTAAAGTATATCTTGTTCGTTTCATTTGGAATCCATTGCTGTGTATGGAGCCAAAAATGTTAGAATTGTGTCGATGTCCCAATATTTATGGACCTGACTGTATGTGTCTATTTTAAATATAATATAAATATATTACAAATTATTGAATTCCTTTTTTTATTTTCACCTTAAACTTTATTCTTGAACAAATACTACTACATGTCTTGACATTCCTGTCTCACTGATATTGATCACTATCTAGACAGTGCTTTCTGCTCTTTCATCAACATTACATCAGTATTCTTGCAGTCTTGCAGTCCAAGAGCCATGGTATGCTCTATTAGATGTATTACATACACAGTAATGTGTCCAGTGACATAACAGACAGTTGCAGTGCAGTTAAAAAAGACACACATTCCTGTTTTTATTTTTGGGGTAGAGCACAGCTATGGGAGAGATGCAGACTGTTACTCTCAAATTCAAAATTATGATGGTGAATGTCAACCACACCAATATGTGAATGCAAAAAGAATGAAGCTTTCAGTTTAAAGTTATGGTTTTGATTGATTTCTTAATGTACAGAATTCAGTTTGTGGTATTTAATGGGTTAGATGCTGATGGTCCAGCACAGTAGGACAACACAACTGAATCCCCTCAATGATAAGAGTTAGGGCATGACCCCCAAAGAAAAAAAATCAATCTTACCGTGGCATTGAGATCTGACCTAATGGAACACATGAACGTTAGCGGTAATGCATGGCACAGGGAAAGGCATAACATGCATAAGCACCACATTACATTAGAAACTGGGTCTGGAGAGCAAAGGGTAGAGCAGCAGAATGAGCCTGTGACGATGCTCGAGGGCAAGCTTGGTGGAGAGAAACCAAAATGAGATGTGAGGACAGACTAGAGGTAAGATAGAGACAATGGGCCTTTGATAGGCCCGGCGCTGATGTTCAGCAGGTGAGAGACAGAGAGTTTGCGAAAAGCCTGTAAGTTGGCAAAAGCAGTCCCAAGAGGAGAGGCTGCCTTAAGGGTTAGGGCCACTGAAGGCTAGAGTGCAGCAGAAAAGCAAGCGAACGATAAGAAACAGAAGAGAGAAGATTAAGGCCACCGATGGCCGACAGAGAACAGAGAGCCTGCAAAGGTGGAAAGTTGCGAAACAGGTGAGAGATAAGCTGCATTAGGTTTGGGGCAACTGCTGGCCAACAGAGAACAGAGAGTCTGCAAAAGGCTGAAAGTTGCATGACAAGAGAGAAAAGAGCCTGGGTTAAGGCATGGGGCTGCTGATGGCCGATGGAGAGCAGAGAGAGTGTGATAGGGCTTGCAAAGAGGAGAGAGAGCACAGAGCCTGCAAGGGCTTAGCGTTTGTCAAAGGTCAGGAGAGAAAGAAGAGCCTGTGTTAAGGTTGAAGGCTGTTGAAGGCCGGGACAGGACCAGCGCATGCAATAAGGCAGAAAGAACAAAGGGCCTGTTATAAAGCAAAAGGACAAACAAAGAGAGTCTGCATTAAGGTTCAAGGCCACTGTTAGCTAGGAGAGAGCACAAAGACTATAATGAGACTGAGAGCTGGCGGAACAGGAGAAAGGAGGGAGACTTTGATACCACCAGCCAGCTATGTCGTGACATGGAAGAAATTGTAGACTAGAGTGACTTGGAAACAGGAAAGCAGAATCACAGGTTAAGAAAACATGATTTGTTGAAGTACATACATATGGGGTGATGCAGGAATTGAAAAAGATGCAACAAGGAAAGGTCATTGATGACCCACAGTCCATTCGAGGACAAGAAGGAGTAACGTTCTGCATAACTGAAGCATCTTACCTTAAGATATCAAGCCTCCTTAAGTGACGTTGATGCAATTTAGCGCTATATAAATAAATGGGATGAAAAGGCTTGTATAGCTGCAGAGGCAGCACCACTTACCTATTTAGTGATGAGCTTTGACATTTCACCATGGAACAGTAAGACAGACATGGCGATTTACTAATTGATTTCTAATTGCAGATCCGTTTGTGGATGCATCTTTAGTTTGCAACCAGTGAAGAACGGAAAGTGTTACTGCATTGAGTCCAGAAAGGTGGTGTTATGATGGCACCCTGTGACTGTACATCAAGTGAAAGGAAGGAGGCCGAAGACTAGTGACTATCAGAACCACTGTCCAGGATGAGAAAACAAACATCCATCAGTACATCAAGAAGATGGCCAGAACTGATTGCGTGACTTAGTGAATACTTCAGGAAGTTGAAGTCCAAGGAAGAAGATGAACAAGGAGAAGAACTGTCATGGAAGGACAGGCCCATGCACGGTATGTACCACCAGCAAAAAGAGGAAGTAGCTGACATCCAGAAGTCCTACCAGTAGCTAGACAGAGCTGGAGTAAAATGGAATGTCTCTATGGATCTTGTGCTCAGAGCTTGCTCCTATGCTGCCATGATTAGTGCCTCTGTGCTGTCTTCCAGTCCAGCTTTGTCCAGCCACTGGTTGGATTTCTGGATGTCAACAACTTCCTCTATCTGGCGGTGGTACATACCGTGCAGGGGCCTGTCCTTCCATTAATGTTACTCCTCTTCCTCCTCTTTCTTGGGTTTCTGCTGTCAGAGGTATTCACTGAGCACGGGCTTGGTTGGGGCCATCTTCCTGATGTACTCGTGGATGTTCCTTGTCTCATCCTGTACTGTGGTTTTGACACTCACCAGTCCCCGGCCTCCTTTCTACCACCTAACGTACAGACACCGCAATGTCGTTCAGACTGGAGAAGTGTAGGGAATGCAGTCAGAACTGAGGGGATCAAACTACCAGAAGACAACATTTCAAACAGAGAGGACAGTAACAAGTACCTGGGCATCCCACAGGCAAATGGAAACCACAAAGAGGCCACTATGAAAGCTACCACCATCAAGTATCTGCAGAGGGTACTTGAACTGTAACAGTAAGAACAAGATCCAGGCTATCAACACCTACACCCTGCCTGTGATCAGGTACCCTGCTGTGATAATAAGCTGGCCAAAGGAGGAGATAGACGCCACTGACATCAAGACAAGGAAGCTCCTTACCATGCATGTTTAACCCCAAGTGCAGCACACTGGTGGCGTGGGAACAGCAGCGGCCACTCAAGACCAAATTGTGCTGTTTTTGTACTTTTGGGCTTTCTATCGAATTTTCATGATAACCTCTGAGCCACATGGACACCAGAACAATCGGTGTTCATGTTTACCAACGACAAACACTTCTAAATTACAAGCATCACACAAAAACTGACCCGGAACTACTGGAAGCGCTATGGAAATCGGGCCTTCTGTCCTTCATCGTCTGATGCTGGTGGCCAGTGGACATGTTGCCGAAAGCGCTGCGTGAGGAAGCGGAAGTGCATCAAGCGTGGTGCGGTCCGTAATAGGCTAAGAGCAAATCCAAGCCAACCGGTTCTTCCATCCATCTTCCTCTCAATAAACTGGACTACATCCGACTCCAGCAGACCACGCAGCTGGAATTTAGAGACTGCTGCGTCTTTTTTATCACAGAAACATGGCTCAGCGACAGAGTCCCTGAAAAAACTGAAAACTGAAGAGTGCCTGCCTGAAGGGCTACCAGGGATTTTGAAATTTTGCAAGCCCTGAGACAGCAAGTTACTTTTGCACAATACTCAGCATTTCACACATTTCCATTGCACTGTCTTGTGTCTGTATCCTCCAGGGTCTCGGAGGAGCGTTGTCTCATTTCACTCAGTACTGTACCACTGTACATGGTTGAAATGACAATAAAAGCCACTTGACTTGACTTGACTTGACTTGTATCCTAAGCGGTAGGAAGAAGGCCAAGGACTGGTGAGTATCAGTACCAGAGTCCAGGATGAAACAACAAAACATCCACAAGTACATCAGGAAAATGGCCATGACCGACTCCGTGCTCAGTGAATACCTCAGGCAGTAGAAACCCAAGAAAGAGTTGCAAGGGGAGGAACCATCATGGAAGGACAGGCCCCTGCACGGTATGTACCACCGCCAGATAGAGGAAGTGGCTGACGTCCAGAAATCCTATTGGTGGCTGGACTGAAAGACAGCACAGAGGCACTAATCATGGCAGCACAGAAACAAGCTCTGAGCACAAGATCCATAGAGGCTGGGGTCTATCACACCAGGCAAGACCCCAGGTGCAGGCTGTGTAAAGATGCCCCTGAGACAATCCAGCACATAACAGCAGGGTGCAAGATGCTAGCAGGCAAGGCATACATGGAACGCCATAACCAAGTGGCCGGCATAGTGTACAGGAACATCTGTGCCGAGTATAACCTGGAAGTCCCGAGGTCAAAATGGGAGATCCCCCCAAGGGTGGTGGAGAATAACCAAGCTAAGATCCTGTGGGACTTCCAGATACAGATACAGATACAGATGGACAAACTGGTGGTTGTCACAACCCGACTCATAGGAAGTGACAAACAAATGGGAGACCACACACAGGTTTTTTTAAAGGCTGTAAGACATATTTAATGAAAATAAGGTAAAACAACTTAAAGACAATGTAAAGGAGTCAAAGGAGCTTGCAAAGAAAAGCGTCTGGACTTCTTTAAGTTCTTAAAGAAGTCCAGACGCTTTTCTTTGCAAGCTCCTTTTAAAGAAGTCCAGACGCTTTTCTTTGCAAGCTCCTTTGACTACGATGACCTGGATGACTGAGAACCTTCACAGACACAATGTAAAGGACATAACAGCCATAACTGAAACTTCCAAATGAACAAAATGGGTGCCAGACAGCGAGCGACAGCACCAAAGCCAGCCACCCTGGTTCAGTCAAGGTGTCTTTATATACACTGGGACTGGCCTCTCAGGTGTGCTGCATCACTAATTGGGTCAGCTCCACCTACCTGCAAGAAACAGGTAAAAGAAAAAACAAAACACAAGGCCAGCCCACTGGCCGTCACATGGTGGCTAACCAACTGGACATAGTAGTGGTAGAAAAGCAGAAGAAGATAGCCATAGTGATAGACATAGCGATACTGAGTGACAGCAACATCAGGAAGAAGGAACATGAGAAGCTGAGAAGTACCAAGGCACTCAGAGAAGAGCTGGAGAAGATGTGGAGGGTGAAGGTAACAGTGGTCCTAGTGGTAATCGAAGCACTCAGGGCAGTGACTCCCAAGCTAGGCGAGTGGGTCCAGCAGATCCCAGGAAAAACATCCACGATCTCTGTCCAGAAGAACGCAGTCCTAGGAACAGCTAAGATACTGTGCAGGACCCTCAAGCTCCCAGGCCTCTGGTAGAGGACCCGAGCTTGAAGGATAGACGAGGGGCAAGAGAGGGATATATAAATAAACTTTTATTCAACAATTCAACACGAAAAGTAATTACAAACATAGCTGGACAACAGTGCTAAGCATGAAAGAAAATAACCTACAAAAGAGGAAAAAAATAGAGAACTAATTTAGACTCGCTCCTATCACCCCGAAATGGTTCAGACTGGCCCCAATGGCTACCCCTCGCTGAGCCTGGTTCTGCCGGAGGTTTCTTGCTGTTAAAATGGCCTTTTTCCTTCCCACTGTCGCCAAGTGCTTGTACAAAGTAGATTTTATGAATGTTGGGATTTCTCTCTGTTATTTTACAGCCTTCTCTTACAAAATAAAGCACATCGATGCTGGTGGCAGAGCAAGTCAGCCACTAATCAGAAGGTTGGTGGTTTGATCCCAGGCTGCCTCCTGGCTGCAATTGTGTGAATGGGTGAATGACTGAATGTAGTGGAAAGCGCTTTGGGGTGCTTAGGGACTAAGTAAAGCGCTATACAAATGCAGGACATTTACCATTTTACCATTTAGCACAAGGGAACCAAGACACTAATCCAGAAATAAGAAAAATGGAGGAACAGACAGCGAAAGACGGAGAGAAGTAAAAAGTACAAATATTACACATTTAACAAAACACAAGATTGCAAAACTGAAATGCATGACAATAACAACTAAAAATTAAAAACAGAAGTTTAATTCTAAGTGATTTCCACACAGTCTATTTGAATCAAACAGGAACAAAAACAATCAACAAAAACAAAACTCAGTACTTGAAATTTTCGAACAACAATGAATAATAAAAAATAGTCAAATATATTACTAAGAATCCGAACTAGGAATCTAAAACAGCAAAACTGAAAACCCCAGGACCAAATCTAAGGAACGTGACAAACCATGTCAAAGCTATTAACAATTTTAAATGATTTTTTTTCAGTCATGCCACAGTTATCTGATAAATAACACCTGCTTGGTGATATATTTTGCGATTTATTTGTCTGCGAGAAACAAGAAATGAGGGATATGCTGCACGAATGAGCATCTAAGGCTAAAAAAGACAGATGGTGCATAAAGCAGAGGTGTAAAGAGGAGGAAGCAGGTGGAGGAGGAAACCGGGAGTGAGCTGTGGAGGGAGACGAGAAGGACATGGTGAAGGAGATGCTCAGTAGGCGGGAGGCAGAAAGGAAATGGTTTGAAAAAAGACAGCTTTCTCCAGCTGTTCATGTGAACACAGGGTATGTGCCAGCTCTTGCTCTCTCCTTTTTGTGTCTGTCTATCAGCATCTCTTATCTTATTGTTAAAGCATGTGGAACCCCGAAAGCTGAGCTTGTGCCCAACGCCAGTTTGACGTGCCCGAGAGATGCACACAGTAACTGATATGAGGGGATTATCTCTTATTATGGTCATGCCTCACTTTGTACCAACCCCAACTCACATCACAGAACTGGGACGACTGGAAAACACACACACACACACACACACACACACACACACACACACACACACACACAGCAGCTTTATATATGCTTTACCAACCTGGGGAGTTTATGTTAGGGTTTGCATGGCTTACATATCAGATGACCTATACACTTTATCTGTAGGTAAAAGATGGAAAGTGCTGCTAAGACTCATCCCTCCTCCCTATTTTGCCCAACAGGAAGAACCATACGTGATGTTCAAGAAGTCTGACAAACCACTCTATGGAAACGACCGCTTTGAGGGCTACTGCATCGATCTACTCAGAGAGCTGGCCAACATCCTAGGCTTTACTTTCGAGGTCCGCCTGGTGGAAGATGGAAAATATGGTGTCCAGGATGAGAACACAGGCCAGTGGAATGGCATTGTCAAGGAGCTAATGGATCATGTGAGTTTCTGCATTATTATTCAATCATTATAAAAGTGGTTCAGTCAATCAGTCAATCAAATTTAGTGATGCATTTTATTTATGGAGAACTTTCAGTTACTTAACCCTCATTCTATTGACATATTTAACATAAATGGACTACCAGCTTGTAATTTACTGTATAAACAATAGCAAAATAATAATAATAGCAACTCTTACTTGTTCTCATGGCATTATTAGTTCTGTAAATATGCCATTTAAAGAAAAAAAGATTTTGCAAAGTTAAAGTTAATTTGCATGTTTCGTAAAACTAAACGTATACTTATCTAAAGTATAAACAATCTTGGAGCTTTTATCCCATGTACAATCTATATTATTACTTAAAAGCTTATTTAAGGGCCTTGTTTGTGATATCACTTAGTTTTTAGTCATTTTAACTAAACATTATTTGTATTTATATAATGAAACCAACTGGGGTCATAATGAGGCTAATATGAAATAACTGAAGTAAACACATAAACCTTAGTGACACTGTTGAAAGCGTTTTCCACATCTACAAACCACATGCAGACTGGTTGGGCAAACTCCCACACACCCTCAAACATACTGACCCTAACATACTATGGCCTTGTTCGTCCTTTAGTTGACTAACAGATGATCCAGTTACCCTGTAATTGGAGCACATTTCCAGTTATCAGTTTCCAGTAATACAGAGGCACCATCCCAGAGCTCTACACAATATTGCAGAGGCCCACCCACCAACCCAGACATCAAACCACCAACCTTCTGATTAGTAGATGACCTGCTCTACCACCTGAGCTACAGCCACTCCAACAGTGATGGTCAGCCCTTGTCCTCAGACTCTGCTTCCTGTACAGAAGATGTTTCAGTGGGATGAATGAGGTCCTCAATATCTCCTTCCACTGCTCATCTACAGGTCTTTCTCAAAAAATTAGCATATTGTGATAAAGTGCATTATTTTCTGTAATGTACTGATAAACATTAGACTTTCATATATTTTAGATTCATTACACACAACTGAAGTAGTTCAAGCCTTTCATTGTTTTAATATTGATGATTTTGGCATACAGCTCATGAAAACCCAAAATTCCTATCTCAAAAAATTAGCATATCATGAAAAGGTTCTCTAAACGAGCTATTAACCTAACCATCTGAATCAACGAATTAACTCTAAACACCTGCAAAAGATTCCTGAGGCTTGTAAAAACTCCCAGCTTGGTTCATTACTCAAAACCGCAATCATGGGTAAGACTGCCGACCTGACTGCTGTCCAGAAGGCCATCATTGACACCCTCAAGCAAGAGGGTAAGACACAGAAAGAAATTGCTGTTCCTAGAGTGCTGTATCAAGGCACCTCAGTGGGAAGTCTGTGGGAAGGAAAAAGTGTGGCAGAAAAGGCTGCACAACGAGAAGAGGTGACCGGACCCTGAGGAAGATTGTGGAGAAGGACCGATTCCAGACCTTGGGGGACCTGCGGAAGCAGTGGACTGAGTCTGGAGTAGAAACATCCAGAGCCACCGTGTACAGGCGTGTGCAGGAAATGGGCTACAGGTGCCGCATTTGAACCAGAAACAGCGGCAGAAGCGCCTGACCTGGGCTACAGAGAAGCAGCGCTGGACTGTTGCTCAGTGGTCCAAAGTACTGTTTTCGGATGAAAGCAACTTTTGCATCTCATTTGGAAATCAAGGTGCCAGAGTCTGGAGGAAGACTGGGGAGAGGGAAATGCCAAAATGCCTGAAGTCCAGTGTCAAGTACCCACAGTCAGTGATGGTCTGGGTGCCATGTCAGCTGCTGGTGTTGGTCCACTGTGTTTTATCAAGGGCAGGGTCAATGCAGCTATCAGGAGATTTTGGAGCACTTCATGCTTCCATCTGCTGAAAAGCTTTATTGAGATGAAGATTTCATTTTTCAGCACGACCTGGCACCTGCTCACAGTGCCAGAACCCCTGGTAACTGGTTTACTGACCATGGTACTACTGTGCTCAATTGGCCTGCCAGCTCTCCTGACCTGAACCCCATAGAGAATCTGTGGGATATTGTGAAGAGAAAGTTGAGAGACGCAAGACCCAACACTCTGGATGAGCTTAAGGCCGCTATCGAAGCATCCTGGGCCTCCATAACACCTCAGCAGTGCCACAGGCTGGTTGCCTCCATGCCACGCTGCATTGAAGCAGTCATCTCTGCAAAAGGATTCCCGACCAAGTATTGAGTGCATAACTGAACATAATAATTTGAAGGTTGCCTTTTTTGTATTAAAACACTTTTCTTTTATTGGTTGGATGAAATATGCTAATCTTTTGAGATAGAGATTTTGGGTTTTCATGAGCTGTATGCCAAAACCATCAATATTAAAACAATGAAAGGCTTGAACTACTTCAGTTGTGTGTAATGAATCTAAAATATGTGAAAGTCTAATGTTTATCAGTATATTACAGGAAATAATGCACTTTATCACAATATGCTAATTTGTTGAGAAGGACATGTATATCCTCAGCTGAAGTCAGCAGCGCCCCATCACTACTATACACAGTAAAAGTAGAGCGCTTGCCTGACGGTTGGCTAGAATCACTTTAAGGCAGACCAAAGGCATTGTTTGATGGCCTCACCGAGCTCCTCGCACACCCGAGATTTTACTTCTGCTACCACACAAACCACGAGCAATGCCTCCCACATGATAACCAAGCTGTAGTAGGACTTCTTCAGCTTGAAGGCTCCTTTATTCTCCAGTGCCCACTGTCTGGTTCATGGACTGACACCATGACAGGCATCAACCATCTTTGCGGCTGCATAATAGAATAGAATAGAATAGAATAGAATAGAATAGAATAGAATAATCCTGTAATTGTCCCACAAGGGGAAATTTGGTTGTAACAGCAGCCAAAAAGACACATATACAAACAAACAAACAGTACACAGGACACAGAACAGAAACATACACATTTTTTCTTACATATTTACATCAAGGACAGTGGTTACTATAAACAGAGTACTGTACAGTTATTAAATTAAATAAAATTAACTACAGATAAGAGGCAAACCCAGGTTGTAGTGCGAATCGGTTGGTTAAATTATTGCAGTTACAGCGCAGATGTAAACATCTGTGTTTGTTGGGAGCAGTTCTGATTGTACAGTCTGACAGCTGCAGGGAGGAAGGACCTGCGGAAACGCTCCTTCATGCATCGAGGACGCAGCAGTCTGTCACTGAAGCAGCTCTGCAGCAACATCTACATGCATGGGGTGGGAGACTCTGTCCATCAGAGATGTTATTTTGGCCACAGTCCTTCTGTCTCCCACCACCTGCACTGGGTCCAGGGTGCATCCCAGAACAGAGCTGGCCTTCCTGAGCAGCCTTAGCAATTGAGGTGCAGAACATGGTCCATTTGGATTCAGTGTCCCCATATGATGTGAAGGCATAGTGGCTCTACTCTGAGCCCCTCCCAAACTCCTCATCCCATGCTAAGGGAGAGCCCATCCACCCTTGAGAGAAAGCTTATTTTCACCCCTTGTATCTGTGATCTCATTCTTTTGCCTTTGAAAGAAGTTATAATATTGTTAATAACAAGATCATCCTGAACTTAATGGACTTATGGTGTTTATCAACAACGATTCTCCTTGCTCATAGGGGGTCATATGATTGTTGGGTTTTTCTCTGGATGTACTATTGTAGGGTCTACCTTACAATATAAAGTGCCTTTAGGCGACTGTTGTTGTGATTTGGGGCGGTATAAATAACACTGAAATGAATTAAATTGAATCTGAGAGACAGACGCCCTCCATACTTTTAAGATTAGTCTTAAAACTTTCCTTTTTGATAAAAACTTATAACGAGGGCTAAGCTCTCCCTTAATTATGCTGCCATTGGCTCTGGCTGCTGAGGGACTTCCCATAATTCACTGGACATTTCTTGTTGACTCTGTTGCATGTGATTAGAGTTTGTCTTCTCTCTGCCATAGTTTGTGTTTGGTTCTTTCTCTCTGTGTTTGTCTTCCCTCACGCCTCAACCTTAATGGCAAATAGCTGCCTCAGTCTCTTTGTGTTAAATGGGAATTTTCCCTTCCCACTGTTGCCAAGTGCTTGGGTATTGTGAGATTATTATTTTTTCATGACGTAATATTTTACTTTACAATGTAAAGTACCTTGAAGAAACAGTTGTTTTGAGCTGGTACTATAAATTTAAATTGAACTGACGTGGGCCAGATTGGATTGTAGTCAGTTAAATAGTCAGTTGACGTTTTTGACAATAATTCATTGATTAGCTAAAATAAGTGGTTTGTTGATAAGATAAAAACGAATTTATCAAATGTAGGACAAGTGCCATAGCCAATCACTACATTGGGTGTTGTCTTTGCTTTTGTGACTTCTTTAAACTGTGGAATTCGTTTCACAGCCAAATGCTGGAAATAAGTTTCACTGAAGTGAGGAGTATTACAGACTCACCAAGAAGGAAAGTGAAGAATGAAAACAGAAAGAGAACAACAAGCCCAATTTGACAGGACAGTGATGCAAGAAGAGCATAGATTCATCTGTGAGTTGTTTCCCCTATAGAGCTTATTAAAAACATACACACAACCACCCACAATCTGCTCACAGTGTAGAGCATTACACCTAACAAAATCCCAGTTAGGATGAGCTGCATGGGCAGAAAAATGGAAGAGGCTGCTTGCCCAATAGTCAATATCTGACCTCATTAGAAGCAGCACCCATAAGGGGTCGAGGCTCCTTTAACTTATTCACAGCTCTCCTCTCTCCTCTGTTCTGCTTCTCTTCTTGATCAGTGCAGTGCGAGATTGTCGTGACAGATATTTTCATGGTCAAAGGGCCCATTTCTCTGCAAGTTGTGAGTCTTGTGCAAGCTTGAGTTAGACAGAAAGTGACTGCAGTAGACAGGGTCTCAAAAGACCAGGAAGTGTACGCTGAGAGAGAAGCTTACTTGAGGATGACGTGCTAAATTGAGCTGAACAAAGTAGAAAAGTCCAGTCAAATGAATTGAGACAAACTACTGATTTGATGTTCTAAAGTTTTATATTTAGAAATAAGTAGAAAACTTGTGGTATTTCTAGAGAAAACTTAATCTTATTAGGAAATAGTAATAGGAAAACAACTGAAGGCTTTTCAGTGAGTTTTTTGGACTTCCTGATAATAATGAATTACAGTCGTCCAGCCTGGAAGTAATAAATGCATGAACTAGTTTTTCAGCGTCACTCTGAGACAGGATATTTCTAACTTTAGAGATGTTGCACAAATGGAAGAAAGCAGTCTTACATATTTGTTTAATATGTGCATTGAAGGACATGTCCTGGTCAAAAATGACTCCAAGGTTCCTCACAGCGTTACTGGAGGCCGAGGTAATGCCATCCAGAGTAAGAATCTGCTTAGATACCATATTTCTAAGCTTTTCAGGGCCGATTACAATAACCTCAGTTTGATCTGAATTAAGAAGCAGAAAGTTAGCGGCCATCCAGGACTGGATAAAGGATTTCCTGCCTGGATAAAGGATTTCCTCACAAACCGGCCCCAGACTGTAAGGCTCGGCCCTCATCTCTCCTCCACTCGCACACTGAGCACCGGCTCCCTGTGTGCTGAGCCCCCTCCTGTATTCTCTCTACACCCACGACTGCAGTTCGACCCACAACAACAATCTCATCATCAAGTTTGCTGATGACACCACGGTAGTCGGACTCATCTCAAAGGGAGACGAGGCAGACTACAGAGAGGAAGTCCTGAAGCTGGCAGCCTGGTGTTCAGAAAACAACCTGGCACTGAACACTAAGAAAACCAAAGAGCTCATTGTTGACTTCAGGAGACACAGCACTGGCGACCTGTAGCCCTGACCCCCATCGTAAGCAAATGCTTCGAGAAGCTGGTCAGGGACTTCATCTGCTCTGCACTACCCGACTCACTGGACCCTCTACAGTTCGCATACCGCCACAACAGGTCCACTGATGATGCCATAGCCCTGACACTACACACTGCCCTGTCACACCTGGAGAAGAGAGACACGTATGTGAGAATGCTGTTTGTAGATTACAGCTCAGCATTCAATACCATCGTTCCCTCGAAGCTGGACAGGAAACTGCAGGATCTAGGACTGAGCAGCTCCCTCTGCAGCTGGATCCTTAGCTTCCTGTCTGACAGACGCCAAGTGGTCAGACTGGGCAGCATCACCTCATCCCCCATCACACTGAACACTGGTGCTCCACAGGGGTGTGTACTGAGCCCTCTCCTGTACTCACTCTACACCTACGACTGCACAGCCACTAACAGCTCCAACATCATTGTGAAGTTTGCGGAGGTGCAGAGAAGTACACCCCCCCGTCACCATCAACGGCGCTGCTGTGGAGAGAGTGAGCAGCTTCCGGTTCCTTGGAGTACATCTGGCTGAGGATCTTACGTGGTCAGTACACACAAACAAAACAGTGAAGAAGGCGCAGCAGCGCCTCTTCTTTCTCAGGAGACTGAAAAGATTCGGCATGAGCCCCCGCATCCTCAGGACCTTCTATCACTGTGCCATTGAGAGCATCCTCACTGGATGCATCACCACCTGGTATGGCAACAGCACCGCCTACAACTGCAAAGCTCTCCAGCGAGTAGTGCGGTGCTCTGAACGGATAATTGGAGGTGAGCTTCCCTCCCTCCAAGACATCTACAGGAAGCGGTGCCTGAGGAAAGCGGGGAGGATCATCAAGGACTCCAGTCACCCCAGCCATAAACTGTTCAGACTACTTCCATCAGGAAGGAGGTTCTGCAGCATCCGGTCCCGTACCAGCAGACTGAGAGACAGCTTCTTCCACCAGGCCATCAGACTGCTGAACACGTCATAGACACCTCAGCTTCACTACTGGAACTTTAACATTATGCACTCCGTACTGTACAGTAATGCCACTGTTTTGCACATGTCTCACTCTGTATATTTTTATATATTTTATTTATTGTTTACTCTATTTAATTTGTAAAATATGTGTACACACACACACACACACACACACACACACACACACGTAGAAAATATTTAGTATACACATCCAGAAATGCATATACTATTATATACTGTACATATATTTATTAGTTTCAGATGTAGCCATTCTTTTATTTTGCTTGTTTACATTATTGTATTTTGCACAACTCTGTTGCTTGTGAAGCTCGCACACAAGAATTTCACTCACATGTGCTGTACCAATGTACCTGCACATGTGATGTGACAATAAAAGTGATTTGATTTGATTTGATTTGATTTGATTTGATTTGACTTGGCCCCCCTCTACATCAACGGGGAGTGTGTGGAGAGGGTCCACACTTTCCGGTTCCTTGGTGTCCTCATCTCTGCTGACATCTCCTGGACAGGAAACATCTCAGCGGTCATCAAGAAGAACCAACAGCAGCTGCACTTCCTGAGAGTCCTCAGGAAGTACAAGCTGAACTCCAACCTGCTGTTGACCTTCTACCGCTCGTCCATTGAGAGCCTGCTAACCTACTGCATCACGGTATGGTACGGCAGCTGCACCAAAGCAGATAGAGTGAGGCTTCAGAGTGTGGTCAAGACAGCACAAAAGATCATCGGCTGCCCTCTCCCGTCCCTGATGGACATTTATTCCTCCCGCTGCCTCAGCAGAGCAGCAAACATCATCAAGGACAGCTCCCACCCTGGCCAAGTTCAGCCTGCTTCCCTCAGGGAAGCGCCACAGGTGCATCAGCACAAAAACCCACAGACTCAAAAACAGTTTCTTCCCCAAAGCGATAACCACCCTGAACTCACACATGCACCGATAACACAGCCCCCCACTTCCCACTTCCTCTATGGGCCACCACTGTGCAATACCAATTCCATGTGCAATAACTCAACTGTATATACATAACACTATTTATTACATATTACTTACGTCTTGTATATTGTACATTTTATAACCACAAACACCCAGCACGCCCCTGCGGGCGGTTTATCCTTCAAGCTCGGGTCCTCTACCAGAGGCCTGGGAGCTTGAGGGTCCTGCGCAGTATCTTAGCTGTTCCCAGGACTGCGCTCTTCTGGACAGAGATCTCCGATGTTGTTCCCGGGATCTGCTGGAGCCACTCGCCTAGCTTGGGAGTCACCGCACCTAGTGCTCCGATTACCACGGGGACCACCGTCACCTTCACCCTCCACATCCTCTCGAGCTCTTCT
The DNA here is from genome assembly GCF_057381915.1 of Diplotaxodon limnothrissa. Classification (NCBI taxonomy): domain Eukaryota; kingdom Metazoa; phylum Chordata; class Actinopteri; order Cichliformes; family Cichlidae; genus Diplotaxodon; species Diplotaxodon limnothrissa. The sequence goes on from NC_140606.1 coordinate 1,308,241, forward strand.
CTGAGCCCTTGGTATTTCTCCAGCTTCTCGTGTTCCTTCTTCCTGATATTGCTGTCATTGGGAACCGCTACATCGATCACTACGGCCGTCTTCTTCTGTTTGTCTACCACCACTATGTCCGGTTGGTTAGCCACCACCATTTTGTCCGTCTGTATCTGGAAGTCCCACAGGATCTTAGCTCGGTCATTCTCCACCACCCTTGGGGGCATCTCCCATTTTGACCTCGGGACTTCCAGGTTATACTCGGCACAGATGTTCCTGTACACTATGCCGGCCACTTGGTTATGGCGTTCCATGTATGCCTCGCCTGCTAGCATCTTGCACCCTGCACATTATTACATCCATACAATATTGATTGTAAATAAGGTTAGCACGTTGTTAAAGCAGGCCATACAAAAGGCGTCATACGTTATATAATGTGCATATATATATATATATATATATGTGTGTGTGTGTGTGTGTGTGTGTTTTTCCCTATGTTAATACTGTCCATATGTACATAGCGCTGCAGAACTGTACCCCCCCCCCCCCCCCCCCCCCCAAGCATGTTTACACTGAGTAGGAGATGCTCTGTATCTCATTGTACAACTGTATAGTGACAATAAAGGCATTCTATTCTATTCTATTCTATTTATGTCTTTAAGACATTCCTGCAGTTTAACTCATTGGTGTGTGTTATCTGGCTTCATGGACAGATAGAGCTGGGTGTCATCAGCATAGCAGTGTAAATGTATGCTATGTCTTCTAATGATGCTGCCTAAGGGAAGCATGTATAATGTAAACAGAATTGGTCCTAGCACTGAACCCTGTGGAACTCCATAATTAACCTCAGTGTGTTTTTATTTGTTGTTACCTGGCCCTTACTAAGAGATTCAGATTTTTCAGAATTTATCTGATGTAGCGCTTGGCTCAATAATTATTACAAAATAATTATTGTGTCATTTGAACATCCATGTAGATGCTGAAAATGAGAGCATCAACATGTCACTTCATCTGTTATTAAACTCAGTTGGCTTCCCTCAAAATGTGAAAGAACCCACCAAAATGCACAGAAAGTGGAGGTTACCTCATTTGAGTCAGCCAGCCGAGTCAAAAGCACAGAAAAGACGACGAGGGAAACAATATCAGCATCCTCCAATTGTAAAACCATTCCTTGTCGTCTTAAAGTTGCCCCTCGAGAGGATCTTTTGTTCATTTTTCACTTAATACGTGATTATTTCAGTATTTACTGATATCTCACTAATGTTTAATAGTGAGCAGTTTTTCATTGACTTGCAGTGAAACTTCAGGTACACAGAAACCATGGGACCAAAATATTCTCTAGAACATAACAGAGCCTCCGGTTTTGCTGTTTTGTTTGATTTTGTTTGTTGTTGTTTTTTAATAGTGTGATTGGATTCACAGATGCATGTTATCATAGACTTCCATCTATCAGCAGTGAGCTCAGTCTATTTATCCTTAAGTGGCAACCTTCATAATACAAAAAGGATATATCTTTGAGGAATGAGCTACTTGACCTTGCTGTGGATGTTTAGAATTTAGAGTCACAATGCAGCCTGAGATTTATGAACTGTCAACACCAACATAGCTTTCACCTAAGATGTAGTGGTGTGATTTTCCTATTTCTGTAGCACATTTGCTGTCTAAGAATGGTTTCCAAACAATGTAATATATGTAAACTTTGGAAACAAGCATTAATATTTTGATTAAAAAAATAAATCAATAATGATATTTTTATAAGCTAACATGTTGCAGCATCTTAACCAAGTGTCCTCACATCCGCAGCGTCTTTATTTTGTCTACACTGACACAGGAGGAAGCAGACAGAGGAAATAACTGAATGTTTTGATTTAGTTTCCAGAAAGCAAAAAGTGAATTTAATTATGGAGGTGTTCTTGATGGGTGGAAAGATAAAGAGGGTTTTAAATTTCTAGCTAAGTGCCTCAAGACAGACTCTGTAGTGTGTAAAGACCCTGTTTGCTTAATTTGATTGCCTCTACGTTCCTCCCGTACCCATAACTTATAGCCTATTCCTCTTTCCTTTTATGTTTCCTATTGACAGAAAGCTGATCTTGCAGTGGCTCCACTCACCATCACATATGTGCGCGAGAAGGTTATCGACTTCTCCAAGCCCTTCATGACGCTGGGTATAAGTATACTGTACCGCAAGCCCAACGGGACCAACCCTGGGGTCTTCTCCTTCCTCAACCCCCTCTCGCCTGATATCTGGATGTATATTCTGCTGGCTTACTTGGGTGTCAGTTGTGTGCTGTTTGTCATAGCCAGGTAACATGTTACTAAAGTGATTCAAATGATTGTAGCTTCACACACAGTCACACACACAGTTAGCTACAACTGCTCAGTCTTGTCCCACTAACGAGATCATGTCTGTAATTACAGAATGGAGAGCATGCAGTCACTTAGAAGGAGTGCTCACACTAATCAGTGGTCAAAGTTTGGACTTGACATCATTGCTGTGTAACGTGTTTAATACAGTTTAACCAGCAAGGATCATATCGATGCTGGTACACGGGTACCACTGTTAGACATTTGTAACAAAATGTTTCCCCTCACACTGTCATTTAATGTGGCTGCTAGTCTATAAGTGGCCTGGATCTGCTCACACTGATGCCAGTACATAAGTTTCAAACACACACAGAACCACTTCAGAAAGGAAAGCTGTACGTTGATCAGCCTGTGTGCATGTGTCTGAGAGGGTGGCAAAGAGATTGTGCATTCATATATGTGCATATGTGTGATGTGTCGAGCTAGATGTGAAGGCTGCTGCCCTCTCCCACCTTTCCCTCACTCTCCCCAGTGTCTCGCAGATCATGTAGTATTTGCTTTTCTCTTAATTCCTTCACCTTGCTTCAAATGTGACAATTTCTTAGCTAGTTTTGTCTCATATTTTCCAGTTACAACCCATAACAGTTTCAGTCGAATCTGATGACAAGCTCATCTGTAGTTTCTCTGCTGCCTCTGCTCCATCGCTGAATATGTAAAAAGCAAGAACTAGTTTAATCTTTTCTAACCAGACAGAGATCCTAGGTGTTGTTCCTGAGATCCAGAGGAGCTGCTGGAGCCACTCACTCAGCTTGGGGGTCAATGAACCAACTGCTCCAATCACTTTTGCCTTCACCCTCCACATCTGCTGATGCTCTTTTCTCAGACCTTGGTACTTCTGGAGTTTCTTGTGCTCCTTTTTCCTGATGGTGCTCTCACTCGGTGCAGCTGCATGTATCACCACAGATGTGCTGGATTGTATCAGGGGCATCTCTGCACAGCCTCTTGCCTGGTGCAACACTTGGTAGACCCAAGCCTTTCTTGATCTTGTGCTTGTTCTGTGCTCATGGATGATCTTTGTTTCGGCCTTCTTCTTTCCACTTAGGGTACAGTGCCGAGGTACTGAATTTGGGGTGAAACCCTCTGTGCATGGTAAGGAGCTTCCTTGTCTTAGTGTCAGTGGCTTCTATCTCCTCTTTTGTCCATCTTATTATCCCAGGAGAATATCAGATAGCTGGCAGCCTGTAGGGGTTGATAGCCCAGATGTTGTTCTTCCCATTCAGCTGATTCCTCAGGCTTTCCTAGCAGCCTCTTCATGGAACTCATTTGCCTGTAGGATTCCTAGTTACTTGAAGCTGTCCTTGATATCTGCAATGTTACCTTCTGGTAGTGCAGTTCCCTCGGTTCTGACTACTTTCCTTCTCTTAGTTACCATCCGACTACATTTCTCCAAATGATATTCAGATTGTTCCATTCCGTAGTCGGTATCCGTAGCCACTCTTCTAAATTATCTCACTTCGGGGATTCAGGCCTATGCCGAACAGCTGTGGGGACAGAGCATCTCCAAAATACGACCTTGATGGTGACTTGTGCAGCTGGCTTGAAGTTGGCCTCCAGTGTTGTTATTGAACTTGCTGAACTATCAAACAGTTTTAGAACTTTTTGGATTGTTACAAATCCTGAAATCACATTTATGATACAGAATAATTTGTTAATTTGTGGATTTCTTTCGTAAAATAATCTTTTATAACTGAACACTTGAAAATTAAAATAAAATACAGTTCTGTACTGTGAAAGCCTGATGTGGACCCAGTGCAGGCTGCAGTCCTTTGGTCTCTTCTCCTTAGTGCTCTACTCGATGAATGTCTTAAAAATTGATTTTTTTGACTTGTGTTTTAAAGGAAGTTTATCTTTAACAATGCTGTGCAGCTCTACCTGATTTAGTAGCTGTAATTTAGACACACACGTAAGTAAGTAATAATGTCTGAGATACAAGCGACATATGATACTTATGCAGCAGGTAATTTAGATAATTTAGGACTACTTAACACAATAATACACACAGTGGGATCACAGACATATCGTTTTCAAATCCTTGTAATGTATTACTTAAATTCTTCTATTTTTGCATGACATAAACTGACAGTAGCTCAAATTTAAAGAAAGATTGGTCATGATATATTAAATTTGTGTTCCAACCCGATATCACGGCAAAGCGTGTATTAGACATGCTGGTGCACCATGCGGTCGTCAGCCTCTCTTATGCATGAAAAGGACACGCATGCTTAGGTTGCAGTAAGCTGTAGTACCAGCAGAGGGAGATATTTTATTTCAAGCCAACATGAAATAGTCATGGGAAATGTTTAAAGAGACTACTAACACATTTCTATCTAAATACACATCAGTGTCTTTACATGTAAATGTAGTGTGTATTTGTCTAAACAGATTCTTTCAAAGACTGAAGTTGGCCAGTGCTCTTTGAAGGTTCACCAGTTTGATCTGGTTGATTGTCCTCGTGGTTGCTATTTGGAGCCCGGTGAAGTAAAAAGAGAAAGGGAAGTTTGTGTTAACTGTAAAACTTTTGGGAGACACACCAGCCTTCTTGCACCTTGTTCCAGGACCCAACAGTTTTACCGTTAATAAACGTGTTTTCCAATGTTACTGGCGTTATGATCACACAAGAGAATATAAAGCAGCAACTGTCATCTAAGTTGGCTCAGAATATGCACCTATCTGTATTTATTATTACAGTAAGCATGTGCTTGGTAAGTGTATAAATGTCCCCCTCACTTTATTCCGTCTTTTCTCCTGTGTACACAACTGCATGCTGGGCTACAGCTGCATGGTTTGGCTGTAGACTGTAGGACGTTCGAGTCTTACAAAACTTTGTGAAATGGGAAATTGACAAGAAATAATATGTAGAGTGAACAGAAAATTTTGGGAATGTGTCCCAATTATGTGATTTAAAAAAATATGTGTTTATTGAACACTATTAATTATTATGTTAGTTCTTTTATTGTAATCGATCAGCCACAACAGCATAATTGGTGAAAGGTAAATTAAAGTTCACCATCCATTTATTCAAAAATGAATAAATAAACAAATTCATTTCTCTTGACAAAACTAACCTTACCCAGCTAATATAACACACAATGGCTACATTGTGTGTTATATTAGCTGGGCCATGCTACCCCGTGGGGGAAGCATGGCCAGGTTAAGCTGGATAAGCTGCCAAGCAAAACTCTCCCTCCCTGTGCATCTCTGCTGCATCCTTCCTTATGCACTACCCCAGTAAAGAAAAGAGCAGAGAAGTCATAAACAGCAACAGATATGATATATCATTAGTCAGATACAGCACAATAAGAGAAGCTGGGTTGGACCTACACTGTGTCAGCTGAGCAACCAGAGAGGGCTGGCACTGAGATCAGCTGATCTGCCAGCGTCCTAGTTGGGTTCAACTGTGGGGTGTGCCTGAGTTCATGGCATCCCCAATACATGTAGTTTTAATGTTGTGGTTGATTGGTGAATATTTTGAATGTCTTCTCACCCACTTTCTGCTTTCTGTAGTATATAGTCATTTACATGAGTTTTGCTTCCTTTATTTGTTTTAGATTATTTCTTAATGTGATTTGTGTCTTTACATCAATTCAAATGAGGTAAGGATACTTTTTGGCTGCACCCCTTTCAGCGGTTAGTTTTTCACATTTGATTTGCCAGAGTTTTGTGCTGGAAGCTGTTATTGACTCAGTTCCTACGGGGGTAACCATACAAATGAGGTAAATGTCATTTACTTTAGATTCTTACCACACAATTTGAGAAGACGTGTCTTTCCAAAAAGATCCAGTTGATCTAAGTAGCTCACAGACTCATTCAAATAGGGAATAGTGAAAAGGGAAAAACCTATTGGAATTATATCCATAATATTGCCCTTACTGATGTTTTTAATTGGTACTATAAAAGTTATATTTGGTACTATAAAAAAAACTGAAACAAACAGAAATGTACATGTCACCTTTGTGTAGCTCATTCAACTCTCTGCGTTAGCTGTGGATTTTGATTGGAAATGTAAATCGACTGGTGCTCGTGGACATTTATCTGTTAAATGATGAGATGACACACATTTCAGTCAACACTGTAAAACACAGGGTCTTAACAGGCAAAATATTACAAGCAAGACCCACAGCTGAGTTTCATTGCGAATATATATTTGTGTGTGTATGTGTGCACACTTATACATCAAAGCAAAGATCCGACTGTTACTTATACTTGTGGGGACCAACAGTTCCTTCCAGGCCCCACAAGTTTGGAGGCATCTCTGAGGCTCAAAATCTGGGTTTAGTGTCAGGTTATAATTAGTTTAGACTAAGGGTTCATGTTGATGGTTAGGGTAAGCAGCTAGGCAAAGCATCATGTCAACTGGATGTCCTCACTCAGATATAAAAAGCAAGTTGTGTGTGTGTGTGTGTGTGTGTGTGTGTGTGTGTGTGTGTGTGTGTGTGTGAGAGAGAGTGAGAGAGAGAGAGGAAGAGAGAGCCTACACATTACCAGTGTTGGGCAAGTTACTTTGAAAAAGTAATTAATTATAGTTACTAATTACTTCTTCAAAACAGTAACTGAGTTACAAGATTCTAAAAGTAATTAATTACTTGAAAAGTAACTATTGCGTTACTTAAACAAAAAGTTTAACCCTGGGGTCCAGGGTATAATCGGCCATTTTTGACCACTTCTGATGTTTCCTCTACATTTCACCTTTCACCTACATTTCCCTTGTCTTGTTTGGTTCATTCTTTTCAGCACAACCTCACGTGTCTGAATTTAGTCATGTTTTCATTTTGACAAACTGTATTAACACAACTGATCTAAAATCAGACAAAAAACATAAAATCAGAGTAGAAAGTTATATTTTTTACTGTAACAGCCACAAACATGTTTATTGAATCATATTTCATAACTTTAAATGTAAATATAAATTACAATTTTAAAATCATATTCACAAGTTTTACAACAAAATTACTTGCAGCCATTTATATTTTACCCTTTTTTTATAACCACTTCAAACTGTTTACAGAACCATCAGCTGTTCTTCAATAAGATGCCACACAAGTTATTTGTACCACTGCAAATATTTCTGTCCACTATAAAGGAAACATCACAGCCTGATACCTGCAGGTCTGACAGCAGCAGGTGTGTCACTCCTGTTTCTACCTGGAGACAGCAGTCGCCTCATTGTTCTGACACACGACACAGAACTATCCACAACACTACACACTAACTACACAAGACAGCACACTAACTACACAAGACAGCACACTAACTACACACTGCAAACACGCTAAACGTCACAAATCTCTCTCTCTCTCTCTCTCTCTCTCTCTCTCTCTCTCTCTCTTGCCATCACTCCTAAATCTTCCCCCTCTTCCTAAACAACCAAATGTCATCATTTTTGATTGGTTGATGTGGTGCATTTTTCCACCAGAAAAGCAGCTGTTTTTAAATATATATATATATTTATTTTTTAATTTTTTGCTCATAAGCAGAGAGGTCTCGCTGCGCTGTCCTCAGACAGTAAACGTGACGAAACTATTGAGGAAAAAACGCCGTATAAATTGTTTATCATGACTCTGGTTTTACTGGCCCATCAACACAGTTTATAAACTGGCACCTTGTTGCTTTGTCTTCAAGTGGTCATGTGATTGGCTGACCACGACTACTTTATTCTTCCTCAGTCAAACAGCAGCACTCATGCCATTGTTTTCCCCCCTTAGCTCCAGGTGTTGTGCCAAAAAGTGTTCGTCTGTCCGCGGGAGCGCAGCTGCTTAAAGCTGTAGCGCCCAGATTACTTACAGCTACTTCCTGCAGCTGATATACGATGCGGTAAACTGAACACAGCTTCAACCATCTGTTTGTTGAAACAATAGTAACGCGACCGCATTTTCTTGTTAGTAACAGTAATGGCATTGTAACGATAGGAATAGTAATTAGTTAGATTACTGGTTACTGAAAAAAGTAACGCCGTTGCTTGTAACGCTGTTATTCCCATCACTGCACATTACATATTTAATGTTGTATGCTTGTGTTTTATTCTGTGTATCACTGTTGGTCCAGTGGCTGAAGTATGAGTGCTACACTGCCAAACAGACAGTAATAGGACTGAAATTACAGTGGTAGAAGCAGAGCAGCTTTCTTTTCCAGCTGTAGGCTTAATTTACATGAATGCACAGCTGAACTATGACTGTGTTGTTCTGACACCTGCCCTGTTTCCTCCTGTTACATGTGTCAGTGTAACGGTACGTTATCCCCTGTATGTTTGTCTTAATGACAGAAAAAGCCTTTCCACTGCTTCTGGTGCAGGTGATAAAACATATAGTACATCTCTTCCAAATCCCATCTGTTAGCCATTTGTTACATTTTGGAGAACAAAGTTGCCACATCCTCAGCATCCTGACCAAAATGTTTCCGCAGAACAATTACAAACAGAGACATAAAATCATGCGTCCATAATCTGTCCGTATTTTGCAGTATGTCTCTCATCTAAACTCTGTAACTATGACTCATGATTTGACTTCTAATTCTTGTCTGTATTTTCAAAAGTACAATATTTCTGCCTGTCATATCAAAGCATAATTGACTTTAGTCTTTTCATGATAACATTTATGGTAATATGTGCTCATATTAAAGTCACTCCTCAGCATCCCACAGTCCTATATGGATATTAGATTTAAATTAAAGTGACTAATAAGAAAAGTGAATTTTACCAGTCTTAAACTCTTAACATCCACCATGTAACCAACAGCATTCAGTATTCTGGTTTGCAGTCGAGCCTTCTTTTGTAAGTGTTCGTATCTGATTCATTCCTGATTTGTGAAAATGAAATAAAGTGAGGTGAACCAACAAACAGCACAGAATGTTAAACTAACAAAATAATTAGAAACCCAAAATACAGATGACTCACTTAGTATATAATTGTTCCTTTTGTGGTGAAGTACCCTCTAAGGCAGGGGTGTCGAACTCCAGGCCTCGAGGGCCGGTGTCCTGCAGGTTTTAGATCTCACCCTGGGTCATCACATCTGAATCAGATGATTAGTTCATTCCCAGGCCTCTGGAGAACTTCAAGACATGTTGAGGAGGTGATTTAGCCATTTAAATCAGCTGTGTTGGATCAAGGACACATCTAAAACCTGCAGGACACCGGCCCTCGAGGCCTGGAGTTCGACACCTGTGCTCTAATGCAAGGGCAAAGACTCTGATCTGACCCACAGGATGGATCTTGGAAATTGTAAAGGACGCACACACACACACACACACACACACACACACACACACACACACACACACACACACACACATTTAGCGAGTTTAGTTTCTAAAGTATATTTTCTGTGATTTCCAAGGCAAAAGACAAAGGCTCAGATTTGCAACAAAACATCTCAATGATTCTCAGAATTGTTAGAAGAAATATTCTGGGACAAACAGGACAAAAGTGGAACTTTTTGGAGGGGTTGAATCATGTTACATCTGCCATGAAGCTAACATTAAACTGAACATGATACTGAAGGTTAGATGTGAAGAGACCTGGATGACTAGCCATAATTTGCCTATGACTTAATGACCTTAAAATCAAGCTCACTTGAGTTATGCAGCAGGACAATGACTGCAATGATGGGAACGACTCATTGCCAGTTATCGCAAATGCTTGATTGCAGTTCTTGCTGGCAAGGGAGGCACAACCAATTACAAGATTTATGAGGCAATTCGTTTATCACATGGAGCCAGGTAGACTTGAATAGCTTTTTTTCTCTTAGTAAATGAAATCATTTATTAAAACGTGTATTTCGTATTTACTCTTATTATCTTTGGCTAATGTTAAAATTTCTGTAATGATACGAAACATGGAAGTGTGAAAAGGAGGCACATATTTTTCCATAGCACTGTATCGAGAGTTTTTCTTTGCTGTCGGCCAATTTAGAATGAGTAATACCTTAGCTTGTGTCTCTGTTTAAGGACAAATCCAGAGCACATGGAAAAATCCCTCATGACACAGACACAACAGTAAGACTGAAACTAAGGATTGTAGGGCAATAACAAGAGAGTTACATGATGGGTCAAATACTTTTAACCCACATAAATACTTTTCATTTTCATGGCGACTTACATAAATGATGAACTCTCAGTAACACCTGACATTAGTATGATCATACATTATCATTGGCATTTGTTGCAGAAAGAGCCTGATGATTACAGAAAGCAGAACATTGTTTCTGTGCCACTGATGAGCTCTCCTGTTTTGCTTCATGCTTCTGTGCTACCCTTGCTCAAAGAATAGATGACCTGAGATAATGTTAGGAAAATATAATCAGATCGAAGTGACAGCAAACCGTCTCTATAGTGAGGGACAAGTTAAGCTATGTAGCAGCAGCCTAACATGTCATTCACATAATAATGACAACTTTGCTTAACCATGCTCATTGTGAACTGTACCTGGCTGTTTGCAACATGACTGGAACAAATTCACTGAGAAACAGGCACAAGAGATTGGGTCACATTGTTGCATCCTCCAAGGTTGCAGTTTAGCTGAACTCAATTTGAATTGAAATTTTACAAGCCGGCAAATCTGGGGATCATAAGCTGAACAGCTGCTTTAATGCCGAGGATTGTTTTAAACCAAAAATCAGGGGCACATTCACAGATCCATACACAACACACATATGAAATCCAATACACAATATCCCTTCTAACTGTTATAGGATTGAAAAGGAACACTGCCACTAACCATAATATAATAGCAACAGAGATTGGTCAGTGTCAGTGTACGGTTATAATGCTGTCATCCAGCCAGTCTCTTCAGCGTATCCTTGTCATGGTTGCAGGGGGGCTGAAGCCTATCCCAGCTACCACAGGATGAGAGGCAGGGTGCACCCTGGACTAACACATAGACACAGACAACAATTCACACTCTTAGTCACACCTCCACCAATGTTGTTATTAACTCTGCATTATTAACTAATGCTGATAAAATGCTGTCATTTTATCAATAAAGCAACACGTCTTCATAACAGTCTTGTATTTACCCCAGAGGATAATGGATTACAACCGTGACACACTGCAGAAGTTTTATCTACTTTATTGATCATTATTAGATGTCATTAGAATCAGTAGCATCCACTCCAGAGTTTTTTGAAAAGTAAAACGTCTTGCACGGAACAAAACCTACATTATGCTTTTCCATTTAATTGTTCAAATGACTGTGTGTCGGGCTGAGTCGAGATAGAGGGCTGGTTCCCCCTTTTACTTCAACACAAACCAAATCAGGTCAGGACGCTTAACCGTAGACCAATCAACCTTTACTAATCTAATGTCACTTTTATTTAACATGAATAAACGAGAACTGTCTTTGCTTGAAGAGTGCTTTGAATGAGAGGGATCACCAGGGCTGGCGTGGGCATGATGGGAATGAACCATTTGATCTGCTGAATATTAATGCTCCTTCAAGATTATAAGGATTATTAGTTCTTTTCTCGGCTGGCGATGGAGTTATTTTCAGAACCCATCGATTAAATTACAGCGGGAACTGCCTTTGATATGAGCACATCCACATGACGAGGCACTTTGGATTATCAGTGCTGCTCAAACCCACTCCCCAACCATTCTATGGTAATAAAATTGAAAAACACACAAAGGGAATTCAGATGAGAATTTTTAGGCTGCATCTTGATAACTGAGCTTTTCATTAAGGAATCAAATTAACAGCAACATGATCTCAAGCATGCTGGCATAGCAATGCTTATTGATTTGGGAAGTGTCTCTGAACATTAACTAACCTTTGTGTTCTTTCCTTTGTCTCCCCAGGTAGGAAGACCATTCTTGGTCTCTTTCAGTGTATACTCTTGTGTCTTTATGCAGCTGCAGTAAAAATATGTGTGTGTGTGTGTATGTTCTCTGTTAATTGTCACAGGTTTAGTCCCTACGAGTGGTATAACCCCCACCCTTGCAACCCTGACTCGGATGTAGTGGAAAACAATTTCACCCTGCTTAATAGTTTCTGGTTCGGAGTTGGAGCTCTCATGCAGCAAGGTAGACGCCTCTGCCTCCCCCCTTTTTCTAGCACAAGTCCCACTTTTTTGCTGGGGGTCAACCTTGCTCTTTGACCAGGCCCATGACCATGCATGGGGGCCTCTGTGCATGTAGCTAGATGCTTTACGTGTAGTCCAGCAGGATGGTTTGAGAAGACTTTGAGCAATGTGATTAGCATATGACAGTGGTGCTCCTGCATGCTTTCCTTCTCCCTCCTCACATTCCTGACCTATTAGCAGCCATCACAACAGGTAGGTATCCCCACCCAAAACATGTGAGATGGATCAGATGTATGACTTTCTGTGAGAATGTAAACTTTTCTGTGTTTGTTTTTTTCCTTCTGCCAAATCTTCTCAACTAATCAGCACCCTTAGATTGAGAAAATTAACAGAAATGGAAATAGAAACACTTTATGATAGCACTTTCTATCACAGCTCAGTAATAACATGGTAACAGTAGAGTAACAACGAAAGTATAACTAACCACATCTAGTTCTCTATCCATATTTGCAATAATAACGGTGAGCTTATTTCATGACGATCTTACTTTTATGCAATCTTAGTTTTTAGAACTACTCTAAGTATTATCTGGTAAGCTAACGTTAGCTACTAACCTGCTGTTAGCTGCTTTGTTCGTGGTGTAAGTTGACAGTATGTGATGAAATAAGTACAACAGACATGGTCCTAAATATAAGTTAAGGAATTAAAAAAGGGTTTTATTTACCTTGCAGTCCGACAGCAGCAGTCTGCCACCTACTGGCAGCCAGCTCTTTGCAGGCTGTTCTATTTATGCTTATTACACACAACCTACCACAGGTGTTTCCAGGTAATACTCACTCAATTTTCAAGTTTGTCTTAATAGGTTATTAATATATTATTGGGATTTGATGTTATATTAGTTATTAATTTATTATTAAATAACAAAGGACAGTTTTGCATTTTGCAGCTCTGTTTCTTTCTTATTTCACAGAAACTACTGCAGGTAACTGAATGTAATAAAATTACCACATTATTACGCTCTTGTTTCTGCATTATTACCCTGCTATTATCACTTTATTACCGAGCTGTAGTTCCACATTATTAACCCCAGATTTGTTATCCAATTACATATATTTAAGTGTAACAGTACTCAGCTGTAACCACTGTTGCAAAAATGATATTACTTGGATATTAAGTGGTTATTACTTCAGTAGTTGCATACTAATAACTTAGAAAATACTACATTGTTACGCTCTTGTTTCCCATTGTTACTCTACTATTACTGCATTATTACTGAGCTGTAATAGAAAGTGCTACCAACTTGATATACACTTTTTTTTTTTGCGACCAATATCTTATATATTTAATAACACAATAAGAGATATGCTGTATGTCATATCATAAACATTTGCGTGCAAAGCCTTGAAAGCATGGTATATACTGTATGTATGACTTGCAACCAAACACTGGAATGGAGCACACAGGGAAGTAGCTGCAAGATCCCAGATTGTGTTAAAGGATCAGTTTATGCAAATGACAAGAAGGAAAATAAGAAAGCTTGCCTTTAATGGCATCTAGCTGTGCAGGTGGTTCCACGCTGCCACACTGGACTGTATATAAAAGTTAGATGTAGCTACTGCGTCAGAAAAGTGAATCCAGTAGCGGAGTGGCTCAGAGTGCTATACCATTAAGGGTTGGTGCTAACTCACATTTACAAAGTGTTCACTTTCATGAAATACTAAAATCAGTACAATGTTTTTCGCAAGTCATTATGGCTTAAACTATTTCCCATCTCATCAGTGTGCTTTGGTCTTCCTGCAAATTATGTATACGTTAGGCCTCAAAGAGAGATAATGTTTTCCAATCAGGTTAAGTAGCAGTTCACGTCTGGCTCCAAAAACACCACAGATGATAGTGGCCAAGTTCGGTTGTTGTACTCACAGAACTAAAAGAATGAAACTTCTGACTATAGTAACAGTAATCAATTTGAACTTTTTCTTGATTATATAACACACACAGTATAGAGAGAGCATTTATCTGCACAACCAACACACTAGGAAGTCGTTATTGTGCTGCAACAGGCTCCATCAGACTTTTTCAAGGCCTTCCCAGTGAAACTTCAGCAGGGTGAACTAAAATAGAGAGAATAATATAAATCACAATACCCATCGAAGTACTTTAGCTCACATGATGAAAACTGAACAGCTCTAACAGGAAAATTACAGTGCATTTTTTTTATCCAGCACCAAATCACAACATCAGTCAGCTCGAGGGGCCAGAAAGTAGTCACAACATTTACTTGTTACACACCTGTTGCAGCTTTATTCCTCTAACTAATCTAAACTAATGGATTACACTTATTTTTCACCTCAGAATTATTTTTTACACCCCTAATCACAAAGTGAAAAAATGGTTGCGTATAACTCTTGTGAAATTATAAAAAGGTGAGAAAACTATTTTACTGAGGCTTGGCAGCTCTGGCATACAGGTGTGATTGTGTAGAGCTGCAGAAATGTTTGTCCTTCTGGAAGGTCCTCATCTTTCCACAGAGCAACGCTGGAGCTCTGTCACAGTGACCATCACATTCTTGGTCACCTTAATCACTCAGATTGTCCAGATGGACAGCTCTAGGAACTTATTCCATTTACAGATAATGGAGGCCACTCTGCTCATTGGGACAGTCATGCTGCAGTAATCGTTCTATACGCTTCCCTAGATCTGTGCCTCTAAGTAACCGTGTCTGAGAGGTCTACAGGCAGTTCCTTGGACTTCATGGCTCACTTTGTGCTCTGACGTACATAGTTGTAGAAACATCCGACAGATGATCACTGGAAACAGAATGCAGCTGAGCCCAATGTTCAGTGTCACGCAAAAGGTGTGAAAAGTTTTATACATGTTACATTTTTGTTTTCAAGAAAACTTTGTTTCACTTTGTCATCAAGGAGTTTTGTGATTAGAATTCTGAGGTGAATAATTAATTTAATCAACTTTGGAAAATTTAACATGAAACTAATATGGATCAGGTGAAGCACTGTGAATACTTTTCAGATGAACTATACAGGTCTCAGAACATGGACAATGCAAAACTCTGCATTACTCAGTCACTCCAGAATGTAATGGCTTGGCATTTATATAGCATATGTTTCTCTTAGCTAGTGGGATGCTCTGACTTACTTATAGACCATGCTTACTAATATCTCCAGATTAGCTTGTAACACAGATCCATAAGTATTCCAGTTACTTTGAATAAGTAAATAAAATTATAGATTTTTTCATATCTTTACCCCAACAAAGCAAATGAAAACATCTGATAAGCATTCAGCATATGTTTGTAGCATCTGAAAAAGAGTTCAGTAAATGTCATGCATTGTAGCTTGAATTGTAGTTTAGTGTTCACTAAAAAGTCAGCAGAATAGATGATGGAGAGACATCATGTTGAGAAGATGTGGAGCCAGAAGACTGTGGGACTAGTCTCGACAAACACACAGTAGCTACATAACAGTATGCTGGTCTGCACTGTGGAGAGGCTCCCCTGCCGGGCGGCTTGCCTAACCCCCCAGAAAACTGTGGGACGTGCTGTTTGGTCATGACGTTACCTTGGGTACATGACAGTCAGCCCCAACCAGGCTCTGTTTGGTCTACGCTCGCCTCTCTGAAGGTCGCCCACTGTTTTCTGTTCTGGTGCAAAAGTATAAAAAGTCCAAACCTGGTAATACCTGCATCTGATTGTTGGTCATGGGTCCCACACAGAACAAACATTGTATTGTTACCAGCACTGATGAATGTGTGTTTGTTCTCATTCATGTTGAGTTGTGGTTTTAAAAATGGACAAAATGGGTGGCTGTTGGCCCTACTGGGCGACTTTATTGCCATGGTTGAATATACCTAATAATATACTGCTTTCAAATCACAAATCACTTTTCATACCATTTTAACCTTTAACTAAAGATTTAATGCCAATATAACAATATTTTAGGAACATTTTACAATTACTGTATTTTCGCAGGAATTACATTTCTTTATTCAGAACATATTTGTTTTATATTTCTTGTATTCCCGCTAATGTCGCTCCTTCTAATAGATAGGGAGGATTTATCACATTATTTATTAACTCCATAAAAATGTGTATTAACATATTTCCTGCACGTTACAGACAGTAGTGGTTTTAAATTCTACCAAACCAGTGAGTGCACATGAAAGTGTCCAACTAACACTCTCGTTAAAGATAAAAAAAAACCCTCCTGATAATGTAAAATGGTAAATGGCCTGTATTTGTATAGCGCTTTACTTAGTCCCTATGGACGCCAAAGCGCTTTACATTACATTCAGTCATCCACACATTCACACACACATTCCCACACTGGTGATGGCAGCTACACTGTAGCCACAGCTGCCCTGGGGCGCACTGACAGAGGCGAGGCTGCTGGACACTGGCGCCACCACCAGTAGGCAACGGGTGAAGCGTCTTGCAGAAAGGACTCAACGACCGAGACTGTCAGAGCTGGGGCGCGAACAGGCAACCTTCCGATTACAAGATGAACTGCCAACTCTTGAGCCACGATCGGATGTGATAATTAAGCATTTAACCAATACAATCCTGTCTCTCTCCTTATGTCCAAATACTTTTTCTAGCTTTGTGTTACATCATACCACTACATATTTTGAGAGAATGTATGTTTCCATGCAATGTCATTAGTTGTGAAGGCACTGGACTATGAAAGAACGTTGGTAGGCATGAACCACCTTGTGCACACTCCATTGCAAAATCCATAAAACCAGGTTTAAGCTGCAGCTGGCTGCCATGTCTTTCACTGCATACTCCCTCCCTACTAGACAGCTCACTCAGGGACTATGAGAAAGAAAGACAGCTTGATGAGAAGTTAGTATTAGGATCAAGGATCTCACAGAGGGAGTGGCACACAGAGTTCTCTCTGACTCTAAGAACTTTCTCTCTGAGTGAATGCGAAAAATCCCAGATTTGCTTAAGCCATTTAAATAAAATAGTCCTGCTATAACTCAGACCCACCTTTCTCATATGGGCAACAAACCTCCCTCACTCCCACTCTACCCCCACGTATACATTCATCCTCTGCATACATTCTGGATAATACTTAATGAAAAAAAGACCCTAGCATTACTTTAAGTGTCTTGATGCATGTTCAATCATCCAGGAAAGTAATTCTCCAAAAGTTGATTCTGTTCATCTGGACGTAGTGTTTTGTGGGAGAAACGTTTTGTCTCTCATCCAGGTGACGTCTTCAGTCTCAGCTGACTGCAGGTTTCCCCAATATTATAAACAGTACATTTACATAATGACTGAAACCAGCCCACTGAAGGAACAATGGGCTGGGAGGTCAGTTCCTTAATCTTAATTATGCAAATTCTCATGAACATTGATCAACAGCCACTGATCATTGACCACTGATCAATGGCCATGAGTACCATTCACAGAGAGTTGGGGAATGGCTGCAATCACAGCATTGTAAGATGGCCGGTTTGAGGGCGGAGTCAAGGAGGCCATTTACGTGAAAAGGGAAAGACCATCTCTGAATGGAGGAGGGGCCTAAGGGTACATCTGTCACCATCTTACATTGACTCCGCCCTCAAACCGGCCATCTTACAATGCTGTGATTGCAGCCATTCCCCAACTCTCTGTGAATGGTACTCATGGCCATTGATCAGTGGTCATTGATCAGTGGCTGTTGATCAATGTTCATGAGAATTTGCATAATTAAGATTAAGGAACTGACCTCCCAGCCCATTGTTCCTTCAGTGGGCTGGTTTCAGTCATTATGCAAATGTCCTGTTTATAAGATTGAGACCTGCAGTCAGATGAGACTGAAGACGTCACCTGGATCAGTGACGAAACGTTTCTCCCAGAAAGCGCTACATCCAGATGAACAGAATCAACTTTTGGAGAATTACTTTAAGTGGTGTATAAAGTGTGTTATAGTGTCAGAAGTGCAGAAGTGGCTTAGGAGAAGAAGAAGAAAGAAAATAAACCAGAAACGTACTAGGGTCGAGTCAGTGCAAACTTTACAGCAGATAAGCTGAGCATCAGCTATACTTTGTAGAAATGGCCACAATCAGTGGAATCACAATAAATCTACTGAGATTTTTATTCAGTTCAGTTTTATATATATTGCACCAAATCACAACAGCAGTTCCCTGAAGGCATAGTTTTTATGCAGAGTTTATCTTTTGGAAAAGCTGACATGTAATTTCACTTTGGTAATTAGTTGCAAATCTGAAAGGTCGATGAATTAAGAGAGCATTCAGTGTCTGTAAATCTCTGTTACATGCACACTCTGAAATCAAAATACTTTTTTGGACCTTTTTTACCTTTATTCGTTTACGGTACTGCCATTGCACTCTTCACAGGGCACAAGTCTTTGTACCTTATCAAGAACCTTCTTGAACCTTTTGTTAGAATATTGCACCACAGTGTTGCATCTATCCATTTTGTAGCACTGTGCATGTCATGGGAGCAGCAGCCATTTTTATGTTCACTGCACAGCCCTTTTACACGGCAGCGTGAGCCAAAAATGACGTTGCATTTGCTACCGTTTTCCACCTTTTTGTTGTCACTTCATGCACGTTGTATTTTTGTAACCTTTGTGTGTTGTGCCACTGTCACTGCAGCCAGGTCAAAAAGACAGGTGTACAATTGTATGCATGTATTTTTTTAATGACATATCAGTACAGAAGTTCAGAGATTTACAGATTATACAGAGGGAGATCCCCAAAAGCTGATTCTGTTCATCTGGATGTAGCGTTTTCAGTGAGATGAAACGTTTCTCCCGATGACAACACTACGTCCAGATGACCAGAATCAACTTCTGTGGATTTACTTATCTGGATGATTGAGCATGCATCAAGACGATACAGAGGGAGATGTTGCAACCATGTGATAACATGAGACTTATCGTATCGTATGAATCCATCGTTGGCCTATCATCACCTTTCACTCGGGAAATGCTGCTTCTCCCTTTCTCCAGCCACCACCTTCAGGTCTTCTATGAGTTAACAGTGTTATCCTCTGCAACTCCGTCAGTATATAAGACAGAATGTATTCAGAATGTTTTTAAATAGCTTAAAAAAATAAGGAATCAGTAAATTGTTGACATTTAAGAGCCAAAATAACATTTTATTATTCATTATTTGTACTGTTTTGGAACATTTGGAATATTCACCTCTTTGACACATCTTGTGGTCCAATCCAATTTTATGAAATCCTGTTATAGCAATGCTCTGTCAGAGATGGGTAGCATGAGTAAAGACTTTTGGTTTGTCTAAGGCATTAATTACTACTACTACTGCAATTAAGAATTTATTAATTTGATTGTTTTAACTAGGTTAGTTCCAAAGTTAAAGAGAACACATAAGGGAAATATTCAACCATGTGGCTGCCCACTCTGTCCAATCTTTGTGTTTGTGTCTGAGTGTGTGATCCAGGCAGCAGATGCAGAGACCTGGCCCAGTCTGGGTGTTGCCCACTCACAAACCTAATCTTGTATTCAGCCTCACCTGCTCCTCTGCTCCTTCCATTCAGGATCTGAGCTCATGCCGAAAGCCCTCTCCACCAGAATTGTAGGAGGAATCTGGTGGTTTTTCACACTCATCATTATCTCCTCCTACACGGCAAACTTAGCAGCCTTCCTAACTGTGGAGAGGATGGAGTCGCCTATCGACTCTGCTGATGATCTGGCCAAGCAGACAAAGATAGAATATGGAGTTGTAGAAGACGGCGCATCCATGACCTTCTTCAAGGTTAGTTACACTTTCACATTATCAATCCAGAGTTTTCTCATGAAAGATTACATATGGGGAAAATGTTGTGTTGGCAGTAGTACAAACACATCTGACGTTTTGCTGGGGTCCTAAACATAATTATACAGGAAGTAAAGAAATAACGTACGTTTACATGGACTGATTCTCATATAGCACTTTTCTGGATTTCTACGCTTTTCTTCTCCCAGAGCACTCAAAGCACTGTTTACAACATGCCTAATTCACCCATAAATACAAACTTTATCTCTGTGTAAAAGTGCTTTGTATCTAACATTCACACACTCGTACTCCAGTGGATGCATTGGAGAGCAACTTGGAGCTATTATCTTGTCCAAGGATATTTGGCATGCAGATGGAGCAGCCAGGAATCAAACCACCAACCTTCTTATTTGTTGAGGACCTGCTCTACCTTCTGAGTTACAGCCCCCCCCCCCAATTTAAACCTCAAAACTACTGGGTAAGATTTAGGAAAAGATTATCTCTTGAGTTAATATAAAAAAATGATGCACATGTTAGAAGGCTTACACAGAAAACTAAGCCTTTCTTGGTTGTATGAACTAGTTTGGTATCACTATGACAAGTGATATCAAACTAGTTCATACATCCATCTAAAGGGGACGGTGGTAATAATCATTGTTGGGAAGGTTACTTTTAAAATGTATTCCATTACAGATTACATGCCCCAAAATGTATTTTGTAACGTATTCCATTACATTACTCAATGACAGTAGCGTATTTGAATACTTTGGATTACTTAATATATTATCAAGCTTTTTACAACTACATGAATGTACTATTGCTGTGTGATTTATCACTATTACTGAAGGTTACTCTCCATACCAACACCAACTAGATGTTTAAATCTTAATATAAATGAGTGACAGTAGGTGGACATTAGGTAAGGCTGCACTTTTTGCAGTGATCTCGTATAGAAAACTATTCCACGCATATATAAAACAGGTCCGAGGCTCCGAACCGTAGTAAAGGGACCTCTGGCTAATACGTCGGGTTCGTGTCGGGCTCGTAGCTGAAAACTAGCTTTACTTTGTTGTCTGGGTCACTTTGCTAGCGAGAGACAGAGAGAGGCGTTGAAAGGCTCCAACGGAGCTTATTGTTTCAGAGGAAAACACGAACACAGTAATAATAATGGATTGGATTTATATAGCGCTTTTCAAGGCACCCAAAGTGCTTTACAATGCCACTATTCATTCACTCTCACATTCACACACTGGTGGAGGCAGCTACAGTTGTAGCCACAGCTGCCCTGGGGCAGACTGACAGAAGTGAGGCTGCCATATCGCGCCATCGGGCCCTCTGGCCAACACCAGTAGGCGGTAGGGTAAAGTGTCTTGCCCAAGAACACAACGACCAGGACAGAGAGCCCGGTGATCGAACCGACGACCTTCCGGTTACAGATGCGCTTCCCAACCCCTGAGCTGCCCATCAGGCTACATGCTTTAGGGCTATGCCTGTAACACTCTGCCTGTTGCTTTCATATTAAATCATTTTTTGAATAATCATTTTTAAAAATATTTCTTCACGTCATTATGTGGGGTCTAGTAGAGGTGATATCGGCCATGACATTGAGACACAGGCATCAGAGCCTCTTAATGCGTGTTTTCTCTGGGTTTCCACCGGAGTGGAATTACCAGAAATACAGGGAGTGCAGAATTATTAGGCAAATGAGTATTTTGTCCACATCATCCTCTTCATGCATGTTGTCTTACTCCAAGCTGTATAGGCTCGAAAGCCTACTACCAATTAAGCATATTAGGTGATGTGCATCTCTGTAATGAGAAGGGGTGTGGTCTAATGACATCAACACCCTATATCAGGTGTGCATAATTATTAGGCAACGTCCTTTCCTTTGGCAAAATGGGTCAAAAGAAGGACTTGACAGGCTCAGAAAAGTCAAAAATAGTGAGATATCTTGCAGAGGGATGCAGCAGTCTCAAAATTGCAAAGCTTCTGAAGCGTGATCATCGAACAATCAAGCGTTTCATTCAAAACAGTCAACAGGGTCGCAAGAAGCGTGTGGAAAAGCCAAGGCGCAAAATAACTGCCCATGAACTGAGAAAAGTCAAGCGTGCAGCTGCCAAGATGCCACTTGCCACCAGTTTGGCCATATTTCAGAGCTGCAACATCACTGGAGTGCCCAAAAGCACAAGGTGTGCAATACTCAGAGACATGGCCAAGGTAAGAAAGGCTGAAAGACGACCACCACTGAACAAGACACACAAGCTGAAACGTCAAGACTGGGCCAAGAAATATCTCAAGACTGGTTTTTCTAAGGTTTTATGGACTGATGAAATGAGAGTGAGTCTTGATGGGCCAGATGGATGGGCCCGTGGCTGGATTGGTAAAGGGCAGAGAGCTCCAGTCCCACTCAGACGCCAGCAAGGTGGAGGTGGAGTACTGGTTTGGGCTGGTATCATCAAAGATGAGCTTGTGGGGCCTTTTCGGGTTGAGGATGGAGTCAAGCTCAACTCCCAGTCCTACTGCCAGTTTCTGGAAGACACCTTCTTCAAGCAGTGGTACAGGAAGAAGTCTGCATCCTTCAAGAAAAACATGATTTCCATGCAGGACAATGCTCCATCACACGCGTCCAAGTACTCCACAGCGTGGCTGGCAAGAAAGGGTATAAAAGAA
Source organism: Diplotaxodon limnothrissa (assembly GCF_057381915.1). Taxonomy (NCBI): domain Eukaryota; kingdom Metazoa; phylum Chordata; class Actinopteri; order Cichliformes; family Cichlidae; genus Diplotaxodon; species Diplotaxodon limnothrissa. The sequence continues at coordinate 1,331,013 of NC_140606.1, forward strand.
GAAAAACTAATGACATGGCCTCCTTGTTCACCTGATCTGAACCCCATTGAGAACCTGTGGTCCATCATCAAATGTGAGATTTACAAGGAGGAAAACAGTACACCTCTCTGAACAGTGTCTGGGAGGCTGTGGTTGCTGCTGCATGCAATGTTGATGGTGAACAGATCAAAACACTGACAGAATCCATGGATGGCAGGCTTTTGAGTGTCCTTGCAAAGAAAGGTGGCTATATTGGTCGCTGATTTGTTTTTGTTTTGTTTTTGAATGTCAGAAATGTATATTTGTGAATGTGGAGATGTTATATTGGTTTCACTGGTGAAAATAAATAATTGACATGGGTATATATTTGTTTTTTGTTGAGTTGCCTAATAATTATGCACAGTAATAGTCACCTACACACACAGATATCCCCCTAAAATAGCTAAAACTAAAAACAAACTAAAAACTACTTCCAAAAACATTCAGCTTTGATATTAATGAGTTTTTTGGGTTAATTGAGAACATGGTTGTTGTTCAATAATAAAATTATTCCTCAAAAATACAACTTGCCTAATAATTCTGCACTCCCTGTAAGATGCCGGCCTTTCTTTCTACCGAGAGAGCTAACAGTAGTGATCATCACGGCTGTGTACATTCCACCCGATGCCAACATAAACACGGCGCTCTCTATCCTGCTGAACACCATTAACGAACAGCAGCCGGCCCACCTGGACGGTGTTCAGATAATTGCAGGTGACTTTAATAAGGCCGAAATAAAGACTGTGCTCCCAAAGTTCTATCAGCATGTCAAATGTCCCACCAGAGGAGAAAACACTCTAGATCATGTTTACTCCGACATCAAGCATGCATACAGAGCCATACCCCTCCCCCACCTCGGTCAGTCCGACCACCTCTCCCTCCTGCTCTCCCCAGCCTACACCCCCCCCCCCCTCAGGCGCAGTGCCAGGCCCACCACAAAGACGGTTACAACCTGGCCTGCTGCTGAGTCACCTAGAGCAGCGGCAGAGCTACGTCCGAATGCTCTTCGTGGACTAAAGCTCAGCCTTTAATACAATCATCCCGGACATCCTCATCACCAAACTGGTCACTCTTGGCCTCCCTCCTCTCACATGTGCCTGGATAAAGGACTTTCTCACAAACCGGCCCCAGACTGTAAGGCTCGGCCCTCATCTCTCCTCCACTCGCACACTGAGCACCGGCTCCCTGTGTGCTGAGCCCCCTCCTGTATTCTCTCTACACCCACGACTGCAGTTCGACCCACAACAACAATCTCATCATCAAGTTTGCTGATGACACCACGGTAGTCGGACTCATCTCAAAGGGAGACGAGGCAGCCTACAGAGAGGAAGTCCTGAAGCTGCCCTCTCCCCTCCCTGATGGACATTTATTCCTCCCGCTGCCTCAGCAGAGCAGCAAACATCATCAAGGACAGCTCCCACCCTGGCTTCAACATGTTCAGCCTGCTTCCCTCAGGGAAGCGCTACAGGTGCATCAACACAAAAACCCACAGACTCAAAAACAGTTTCTTCCCCAAAGCGATAACCACCCTGAACTCACACATGCACAGATAACACAGCCCCCCACTTCCCACTTCCTCTATGGACCACCACTGTGCAATACCAATTCTATGTGCAATAACCCAACTGTATATACACAACACTATTTATTACATATTACTTACGTCTTGTATATTGTACATTTTATATATATATAAAAACACCCAGCACGCCCCTGCGGGCGGTTTATCCTTCAAGCTCGGGTCCTCTACCAGAGGCCTGGGAGCTTGAGGGTCCTGCGCAGTATCTTAGCTGTTCCCAGGACTGCGCTCTTCTGGACAGAGATCTCCGATGTTATTCCCGGGATCTGCTGGAGCCACTCGCCTAGCTTGGGAGTCACCGCACCTAGTGCTCCGATTACCACGGGGACCACCATTACCTTCACCCTCCACATCCTCTCGAGCTCTTCTCTGAGCCCTTGGTATTTCTCCAGCTTCTCGTGTTCCTTCTTCCTGATATTGCTGTCATTCGGAACCGCTACATCGATCACTACGGCCGTCTTCTTCTGTTTGTCTACCACCACTATGTCCGGTTGGTTAGCCACCACCATTTGTCCGTCTGTATCTGGAAGTCCCACAGGATCTTAGCTCGGTCATTCTCCATCACCCTTGGGGGCGTCTCCCATTTTGACCTCGGGACTTCCAGGTTATACTCGGCACAGATGTTCCTGTACACTATGCCGGCCACTTGGTTATGGCGTTCCATGTATGCCTTGCCTGCTAGCATCTTGCACCCTGCTGTTATGTGCTGGATTGTCTCTGGGGCATCTTTACACAGCCTGCACCTGGGGTCTTGCCTGGTGTGATAGACCCCAGCCTCTATGGATCTTGTGCTCAGAGCTTGTTCTTGTGCTGCCATGATTAGTGCCTCTGTGCTGTCTTTCAGTCCAGCTTTGTCCAGCCACTGGTAGGATTTCTGGATATCAGCCACCTCCTCTATCTGCCGGTGGTACATACCGTGCAGGGGCCTGTCCTTCCATGATGGTTCCTCGTCTCCCTCCTCTTTCTTGGGTTTCTGCTGCCTGAGGTATTCACTGAGCACTCGGTCAGTTGGGGCCATCTTCCCAATGTATTCTTGGATGTTCGTTGTCTCATCCTGGACTGTGGTGCTGACACTCACCAGTCCCCGGCCCCCTTCCTTCCACTTAGCGTACAGCCTCAGGGTGCTGGATTTGGGGTGAAACCCTCCATGCACGGTAAGGAGCTTTCTTGTCTTTATGTCAGTGGCTTCTATCTCCTCCTTTGGCCAGCCTATTACCCCAGCAGGGTACCTGATCACGGGCAGGGCGTACGTGTTGATGGCCCGGATCTTGTTCTTACCATTCAGCTGACTCCTCAGGACTTGCCTGACCCTCTGCAGGTACTTGGTGGTTGCAGCTTTTCTAGCGGCCTCTTCATGGTTCCCATTCGCCTGCGGGATCCCCAAGTACTTGTAACTGTCCTCTATGTCTGCAATGTTGCCTTCTGGTAGTTCAATCCCCTCAGTTCTGACTACCTTCCCTCTCTTTGTTACCATCCGACTACACTTCTCCAGTCCGAACGACATTCCAATGTCATTGCTGTATAGCCTGGTAGTGTGGATCAGTGAATCGATGTCTCGTTCACTCTTGGCATACAGCTTGATGTCATCCATGTACAGGAGGTGGCTGACAACTGCTCCGTTCCGTAGTCGGTATCCGTAGCCAGTCTTGTTAATGATCTCACTGAGGGGGTTCAGGCCTATGCAGAACAGCAGTGGGGACAGAGCATCTCCTTGGTAGATCCCGCACTTGATGGTGACTTGTGCTATGGGCTTGGAGTTGGCCTCTAGTGTTGTACGCCACATCCCCATTGAGTTCCTGATGAAGGCTCTTAGGGTCCCGTTGATCTTGTACAATTCTAGGCATTCCAGTATCCAGCTGTGGGGCATTGAGTCATAGGCCTTCTTGTAATCAATCCAGGCAGTGCACAGGTTGGTCAGTCTGGTCTTGCAGTCTCGGCTGATTGTTCTGTCTACCAGTAGCTGGTGTTTTGCGCCTCTGGTATTCTTGCCAATTCCTTTCTGTGTCCCGCTCATGTATTGACCCATGTGCCTGTTCATCTTAGCCGATATGATGCCTGACAGGAGCTTCCATGTAGTACTGAGGCAGGTTATTGGTCGGTAGTTGGAGGGGACCGGTCCCTTCTTGGGGTCCTTGGGGATCAGGACCGTCCGGCCTTCAGTTAGCCATTCCGGGTGTCTCTCGTTAACTAGCAGCTGGTTCATTTGTGTTGCCAGACGCTCGTGGAGTGCAGTCAGCTTCTTCAGCCAGTAGGCGTGAACCATGTCGGGCCCTGGTGCTGTCCAACTCTTCATACTGGAGACCCTTTCTTGGATATCTGCCACTGTGATGGTTACTGGACCCTGTTCAGGGAGGTCGCTGTGGTCAGTCCTCAGATCCTCTAGCCACTGAGCATTGCCGTTATGGGTTGCATCCTTCTCCCATATGCTCTTCCAGTATTGCTCCGTCTCCAGCCTTGGTGGTGCTGTTCTCTTATTGCCTGCCCTTTAAGGTGGAGACCGGTGTCATTAAATAGGATCATCCTCTGGGAAATGCTGATGTCTTACCCTAGAGTTCGGCCTTGTTGCCCTACATGATAAGTAGTTTAGAGATGCTACTTGTTTAAATTCCTAGGGTTTGGGTTATTACCAGGATCACATGTGATAAAGTCCTATTCTGACACCATTTGAGCTCTACTCCTTTTTGTGAACCTTGAAGCCTTGCTTTTATTCTCCTTGAGCATTAAGTACACGCAGTTGCAAAAGGCTATTGTTATCCACTGAGAAAACATATTCCTTTTTTTATATTTGTAGTTTTTATTGGTGATCTTGTACAAAGAATTAACACAAGGAACTTTACAACAAACACGGGGACAAAGATCAAATAGCCATATACATTGTCAGTCAATATATCCAACAGAATTTCAATTTCTCAAAACTGTAGTCAGATGTAAGCAATAGTTCCCAGTTGTTTTTCTCCCCCACCCTCCCCCTGTATATAGAGTGTTTATTTGGAATATATATATCTGGACAACATTTTCATAATAGGGAAAGAAACAAACAAACAATCAAAACCAACAAACAATAGCACCAAAGAAGAAGCAAACAAAAAAAATCATCAAAAAACAAACAAACAAACACACACCCAGCTGGACAAGTGCAGGCAGTTGATCCAATCTTGGTGTGATGTCCACCTTATAGTTGCTTACCTAGGTAAGGAGAGTCATTTTTAAAAAAAATCACTTCTTAGCTCTTTAATGTACTGGGTCCATCTGGACCAGAGTTTGTTGAATCTGTAATGGTAAATGGACTGGTTCTTATATGGCACTTTTCTACTCTTCTGAGCACTCAAAGCACTTTACACAACTTGTTCATTCACCCATTTGCACAAGCACATTCTCTAACTAACGTTCACACACAGTCATACTTCGATGGATGCATCAAAAAGCTAGTATCTTGCCCAAGGATATTTGGCATGCAGACTAGGGGAAGTCAGGAATCGAACCACCATCCTTCCAATCAGTAGATGACCTGCTCTACTGCCTGAGCTACAGGCGCCTCCAATCTGTCTCTTTGAAGCCGCAAAGACATAGTAAGCCTCTCCATTACGAATATTTGGTACACAGTATTGTAAAGTTCTTGTATTCCCGGTACGTTTGGTTGCAGCCAATGCCTAGTCAATGTTTTCTTAGCTGACATTGTAATAATTCTCAGTAGGCATTTATCTGCTGGAGTGGTTATATTTAGGGGTTCTTGGCCTAAGTACATATGTAAGAAATCAAAGGGGAGTTGGGCACTTACAATCTTTTCCAAGCATTTATGAATATCTTGCCAGAATGAATTAACTTTGGGGAAGGACCAGAATAAATGGTAGTGATTTGCCTTTGATTGCCACATAATCTCCAGCAGGCTGAACTTACATTTTGATGGCTTTGTTGGTCTGGGGTAAGAAAGAAACAAATTATATTTTTCCAGCCAAACTCTCTCCAATTGGATGAGCAGGTTGTTTCCCATTGCACTTTACATAACAGGTCCCAACCTTTGTCCTCCATCATTGAGCTTGTTTCTTTCTCCCATTCTTTTAAACATACAAAGTACTGGTAGATTTATTTTCTTGAAATCTTTGATAGAGCTTTACAACAACCTTCCGAACCACAGTGTTAACGTTATAAGCCATTTGAAATGTATTTAGAATTCTGTTTCCCTTTTCCCAACTGGGCCCTACAATTTCCTAAAGTCTGTTTCTTATCTGTAAGTATCTAAAGGAATCTTAATTGTTTAAACCTGTGTTGCCTCTGAAAATCTGGTAGTTCCCCCTCATGATTGAATGTCAAATAAGAAATAAGGCCTTTCAATTTTCATTCTTGAAATCTTATGTCACCCTGGTTGGGTGGGAACCCTGTATCAAAAGCACACCGTCTTTGCATCAATTCTGCCTTGTTTAGCTTGTTCTCTCTGCACACGTCCTTCCAGATCTTAAAAGTTGATTTTATCCAGGGATTATCAGGATCTTTCAAATGCGACTTTAGTTTACCATCCGCTATCATAGCTTGGATTGGTTGGCCATGAGTAGCTCGTTCTTCTATGTCTTTCCACTGAGATTTAAACAAAGAATCACATAAACAAACTAATGGCTGGGCAGAATAATAATAGTCCTTCAGACATGGTAAAGATAGACCGCCCTTGTCCTTTGGTAATGGTAGTGTACTGTATCTTACCCTGTTTTTTTCCCCAACCATAAATAGTGGGAAACTATCTTGTCCCATTCCACGAATTGTTGTTTTGGGATTTCAATGGGGCGAGTTTGGAAAAGATAAAGCAGGCGTGATAGAATGCTAATCTTCATTGATACTATCCTGTTAATTAGGCCCAAAGTTGGAATGAGGCTTCACCTCATTAAATCCGACTTCATTTTTTGTGTTTAATGGGCCGTAGTTCAAAAAGCATTTTATCGTCTCTGCATAATATCATCCCAAGATATTTTATGGAGTCTTTGCCCCATTTGAGATTGCACTTCTTTTTAAGTTCAACCCCAGGTTGGAAGTTGAAGGTCATAACTTGCCTGATAATGACCCAAATTCCTCTAATATTGTCATTGTTCTGGGTAGAGATTCACTCTGTGGCCTAGGTAGATTAAAATGTAATCGGCAAAAAGAGAGCGCTTCTGATAATCTCCCTGGACATTGATCACTTTAACTTGGTTATCTTGTCTTATATATTGACTAAGGGGATCGATGAACAAAGCAAATAGGATCGGAGATAGTGGGCAACCCTGTCGGCATAATCTTTCAAAGATAAATGGTTTTGATAGGCTGCTGTTTATTTGAATTTTTGCTGTTGGTTTGTTGTAAATTGTTTGAATTGTCTCAGTGACTATCTGATGAAATCCAAACTTATCTAGAACTTTATAGAGAAATGACCATCTTACTGAGTCAAATGCTTTTTCAGCATCTAAACCCATCAGCATTGCCTCTAGATTATTCCTTTTAAAGTGATATATGATGTGGAGAGTCCTTCTAATACTGTCTTGGGTCTGCCTCTGACGGATAAACCCGGTTTGATCCAGATTAATACGTTTGGGTATAACATTATTAAGTCGTTTGGCTATTATGGATGTGTATGCTTTATAATCCAGGTTTAATACTGATATTGGTAATAGTGCCCACAGTTCAATTTATCTTTTCCTTCCTTAGGAACAACAGACATGATGGTGAGGGACCTCCCCTCCTTTAAGGACCCAGTTGCACACTGCCTTCAGCCTAGGAGTTAATTCCTCCTTGTAGGTCTTATACCATTCACCAGTGAAACCATCCATGCCAGGGGTCTTGTGCGGCTTTAGTCTTGCAATTGCAACACTGATTTCTTTATCCATAATTTCTTTAGTTAACATGCTGTTCTCCTGTTCTGAGACCTTCGGGAGGTTTAGAGAACTTTTAGAGAAATTTTCAATCTGGTCCTCATTATTTAGTATGGGCTGGGATATTCATGTCCCCTCCACATATCAGCATTCCTTGTGTTTCAGATGCCATCAGCTCAAACATGTGCTTATAGAAACTCCGGTCGCTCCCAGGGGGAGCGTATATATTGAGAATTGTCACCAGAAAACTGTCAATTCTCCCTTTTACCAGTACATATCAGCCCTCCCTATCTCTTTTGTCAGATAAAAATTCAAAACAAGTCTGTTGTGATACCAATATTGCAACTCCTCTGCGGTGTCCGGACTTATATGATGATGAATAAACATGTTTATTAAAACCTCACTCCAGTTTTTTTGTGTTCTTGGTCTGACAAGAGCGTTTCCTGTAGTAGGGCTAGTTTAGACAGTATCTTGGCTCTTTTTTGTGGGCTAACTATTCCATTAAAGGAGATGATATTAACAGTGTTTTCCATTTTTAAGGTGGAACATTATTGTCGAAATAAGCCTAGGAATGCCACATTGTCTGAACAGTGCTGCACAGAACCACAGCTAACAGGATAACAATAGAACCAATGATGAAAATTTGACAAGAAAGGGGGGAAAAATAAATAAGGAAACCCTGTAAGATCTGGTGTAATAAGTCCTTAAAGGGGACCGCCACCCACTCTAGAGTGGGCCCCCTGATTGGAAGACGTCCTTGTGCAATTCTCCCACCCTGCATGAGGCAGTACTCCCAGCCTCTTAATTACAACAAGGCGGTAGCTCTAAATATTGTGCATTTCGCTTCCCTTATCATTATATTGTCTCTTTTTGCCCGAAGTCAGCAGAGTTTACAAAAGGAATAATTAAAATAAATAAAAAGCAGGCAATTCGGAAAGGATAAGTTATTTTACCTGTAGCTGGTTAATATGCGTCGACATCTTACTTGTAATAGTGATGCATTTATTGCGGGTCCCTTCTATACTGTTGCAGTCTCTCCTTGACTGACACAGAGTCCATTTGACTCGGGCGCTTCAGTGTGGATCGCTTTTCTCTCTTGTTCCCTTTCGTGGGCCGTGTCAGTTTCTTGATCTGTGCCAACGGCGACTCTGGGGGCTTGTAGATCGCTATTGGGAGGCCCCTGTCGAACATGTCCTTCGTCGCCTCTTCAGCGGTATTGTAGAATGCTGTTCGATCCAGGTAGAATGCTCAAAGTTTAGCAGGAAACGGTGTCTGGAAGCGTATCCCTCACTGTTTTAGGGTTCTCAAAAGATATGATAAAATAAGATAACCTTTGTTAGTCCCACACGTGGGAAATTTGTTTTGTCACAGCAGGAAGTGGACAGTGCAAAAGTTATATAGCAAAAATTAGAATACAATAAGAATAAAATACTGTACACAACTGTACAGAATAGAATAAAATAAAATACTATATACAGTAGAATAAAATATACAATAGGATAAAAATAGAATGCAAATGCTTTATACAACTGAGTAAAAATACAACTTTGTCAGAAAAAGAGTATTGCACTTAGTTTTAATGCACATGTGTGGATGTGTGTGTTGATCAGTTGGAGTCTTTGTTGTGGAGTCTGACAGCCGTGGGGAGGAAAGACCTGTGAAATCTCTCCGTCCCACACCGTGGGTGCCGCAGCCACTGAAGGAGCTGTTCAGCGCTGTCAGAGTCTCCTGTTGTCCATCTTAGCTTCTGTGTATGCCTTTCTCTGTTTGAGGACGTCGGGAGCGTAGTCTTGGTCCATATTAATCTGTTTACCTTTCCACTGAAATCCCTTCACTTGCCATGCCTTTTTGAGTATTTCCTCCTTAGTCTTGTAACTCAAAAAGTGAACAATGATGGACCGAGGCGGGGTACCATCTGGGGGGGGGGGGGGGGGGGCTGGGGACGCAGCAAGGGCACGATGTGCTCACTCAGTGTCTAAGTTCAAAGTCGAGGGGAGTTTCAGGTTCTCCCTCAGAAGATTTTCAACAAAGTCTATCATAGTGGGCGCACTTTTCTCTTTGTTCTCCACTACTCCATATATCCTGACATTATTTCGGCGGGAGCGCACTTCTTGATCGGCGAACTGAGACGCAAGCTTGGATTGTAGTTTAAGTAGCTAAATACCACGTCCTCCACCATTTCAACCCGTTCCTCCGTGTCCACGATACGTCCCTCCGCTTCCTCGAGTCTTATGTTGGTTTTGCATATTTCGGCCTTGACTTCTTCAAACTGTTGCATGTTTTCTTTTCTGAAGTCCTTAATTTCCATTAGTATCGCTCTCAGATCAACCCTGTCGCCCTAATTCCTTTCGGCAGTTCTGCTAGCAGTGGCCTCAGCACTAGCCAAAATGTCGCCCTCCTCGTTGACTTCACTTTCATCAGTATCCATCACTGTCGTAGTTTCGACTCGTTTCTTGGTTTTCGTCTTGCAGCATTTATCCTTCACCATAGCCCCTTCCTAGTTATTCACTTTCAGCTGTTTATCTTGTTAATATTTGGAATTTCAGAGGCTTTGACATAAAACGGGCCGGGAGCAGAAGTTTCACGCAGCTACCTCCATCACTGCACTGGAAGTCTCTCAGAGAAAACATATTCTATCCACACATTCAGTGTGAGATGTTTAAAATGCATGACTGGAATGGAACGCTTTGGTAAGACTTATCATCAGCCTCAGTCAATTCAATAGACCGCACTCTCAGACGTGCAAGCTTCCCAATCACAGTTTGTCTGTTTTTTGTTTGCCTTTTCTTGGTTCAAACTACTTTAGTTGGTTAACTATTGTCTTCTGCAAAACATATATCTAATGGTGGTTTATTATGTTAGTGTCTTTGCAGGATATTATTCGAAGCAGTGATACGTCTCTCTTCTTCGAGTCATAGGCATTCCCTATGGCCTGTTGCTACAACACCTTTAAATGATTTAATAAGTAAACACACACCTTGTTAGGTAATAAAATTACATCTTATTAAAGGTAATACTGCTTTTGACAGTGGCTTTTTACATGGATGTGTCACAGATCTTCTTGTCCCCAGGCTATACATGTCTGAATTATTTTGCATTAGTATTACAACAGATGGGAGGAACAGCTCATGCAACCATGGTGAATTAATCAAGTAGATAAATCTCATTCACATGAGATCTGAGAAAGGAGTAAGCCAATTTATAGAAGAGAGGAAAAAAGAGAAAAGAAACAAATTGTGTTTTTTCCACCTTCCTTATGTTTATGATCATTTGGTAAAAACACTACACACTGTACAAAAAACAAACCAAAACAGTCTATGTTTAAACCCTCCTTCAAAAACTCCAACAACAATTTCATTTCTATTTCGAGAATCCTTTATGTATCCAAGGTAAAGTCTCTCTGACCATAAAATTCTCACTTTAAAGAGAGATGTGGCCAAAACGCCATGAACATAAACATGGCAGTGGATTCACTATAGTGAAATCAACTTTATAAACACATTATATACATCTTCATCTTGATGCATGCTCAATCATCCAGGTAAGTAAATCTCCAAAAGTTGATTAGGGAAACATGCAGTCAGCTGAGACTGAAGAAGTCACTTGGATGAGTGACGAAACGTTTCTCCCACAAAAAGCTATGTCCAGATGAACAGCATCAACTTTTGGAGACATTATATACACATTAATAACCTATTAAAGCTAACTTGAAAAAGTGTGCTCATTATCTAGAAATATCTCTAATGAGTTTGGAAAGTAAAGTTTCTTGAAAATGTTTCACCTCTCATCCGAGAAGCTTCTTCAATTCTAAGAGCAATTGGTGGAGAGTTCCAGGTTTTCAAGCCCTATTGGAAGTGTCCCAAAGAGGGTCCTGGACCCCTGATTGTTCCTCTGCCTAATCACCTGAGCCACGGTGTGAAAACGGGTGTGGCTCACAATCACACCCGTTTACACCTCAGAGCTTTTATATATATCTTAGTGCTGTCAGCGTTAATCTAGTTAAAATGACATTAACACCATAACTACATTAACGAGGCAAATCTCCATTAACCTGTTACTGCGGATTGCCCTGTGCGTGGGGCTGGACCGCATCAACGCGTTAATGAGCTAACCGCGCAAATGCATTGACGCCGTCCATATATGTCTATATTCAAAGGAGCTTGCAAAGAAAAGCGTCTGGACTTCTTTAAGTTGCTTGAAGACGTTTCACCTCTCATTCGAGAAGCTTCTTCAGTTCTAAGGTCAAATGGTGGAGAGTCCCAGATATAAACCTAGTGGGAGTGACCCCCCACAGAGGGACAAAAGGACCCCCTGATGATCCTCTAATCGCCTGAGCCAAGGTGGGAAACTGGGCGTGGGTCCCAATCAGCCAGGGTTTCGGGTGAGTTCATTGTGAAACCTGGCCCCACCTTATCATGCGAATTCCTGAGGTCAGATGGCCCACGATGTGAGTGGGCGTTAAGGCGTCTGGGAAGGATCTCAAAACTGGATTATAGATGGCAGAGAGTTGGTGTCGTAAACCCCCCGCCTCTGTTCAAAGATGGTCGCTCACAGTGGACATAGATGGCTTCTTTCACTCCTCTTTCAAACCATCTGTCCTCTCTGTCCAAAATGTGAACATTGGCACCCTCGAAAGAGTGTCCTTTATCCTTAAGATGCAGATGGACAGCTGAGTCTTGTCCTGTGGAGGTGGCTCTTCTGTGCCATGCGCTTGTGAAGTGGCTGTTTGGTCTCTCCAATGTAGAGGTCTGAGCATTCCTCGCTGCACTGTACAGCATACACCACATTGTTAAGTTTGTGTTTTGGCGTTTTGTCTTTCGGGTGAACCAGTTTCTGTCTGAGCGTGTTGCTGGGTCTGAAATGCACTGGGATGTCATGCTTGGAGAAAACTCTCCTGAGTTTCTCTGATACACCGGCTACATAGGGGATGACAATGTTGTTGCGTCTGTCCTTCTTATCCTCCCTCGCTGGTGTCTGGTCTTCTTTTCTGTGCCTCTTTGCTGACTTTAAGAACGCCCATTTAGGATAGCCGCACGTTTTGAGTGCTTCCTTTACATGTGTGTGTTCCTTCTTTTTCCCTTCAGGCTTAGAGGGAACATGTTCTGCCCGGTGGTGTAGGGTCCTAATTACTCCGAGTTTGTGTTCCAGAGGGTGATGGGAGTCAAAGAGGAGGTACTGGTCCGTGTGTGTGGGCTTCCGGTAAACTTCGATGTTGAGTTTGCCGTTCTCTTCAATGTGCACAGCGCAGTCCAGGAAAGGCAAACAGTCGTCCTTTGTGTCTTCCCTGGTGAACTTGATGTTTTTATCCACAGCGTTAATGTGCGCAGTGAAGGATTCCACTTCTTGTGTCTTGATTTTGACCCAGGTGTCGTCCACATATCTGTACCAGTGGCTGGGTACTCTTCCTTTGAAAGAGCCAAGAGCCTTCCTTTCCACTTCCTCCATGTAAAGGTTGGCTACAATAGGTGACACGGGGGAGCCCATGGCACAGCCATGTTTTTGTCTGTAAAAGCCTTCGTTGTACTTGAAATATGTAGTGGTGAGGCAGAGGTCTAACAGTGTGCAGATCTGATCGGGTGTGAAGTTGGTCCTGTCTTCCAATGAGCTGTCTTCTTGTAGTCGTTTTCTGACAGTCTCCACGGCCTCCGTGGTGGGTATGCAAGTGAAGAGAGAGACTACATCAAAGGACACCATGGTTTCATCTGGATCCAGGGTAAGTTTCTGGACCTTGTCGGTGAAGTCGGTGGAGTTCTTGATGTGGTGTGGGGTGTTCCCCACGAGAGGCGCAAGGATGGTAGCAAGGTGTTTAGCAATGTTGTAAGTGGCTGAGTTTATGCTACTGACTATGGGTCTGAGTGGGACAGCTTCCTTGTGGATCTTAGGAAGTCCATAGATGCAGGGTATGGCATCCCCTGGGTAAAGGCGGTGATATTTAAGGCGGTCAATAATTTTGTCCTTTTCAAAGTCTTGAAGGCAAGCTATAACTTTCTTTTTGTAGCTGCTTGTGGGGTCTCGCTTTAGGGCTTCGTAGGTATTGTTGTCACTGAGGAGAGTAGTGATCTTTGTATGGTAATCTGTAGTGTTTAGGACCACGGTGCATCTTCCCTTATCAGCTGGTAAAACAGTGATGTTGTGGTCTTTGCTCAGGGAAGCGACGGCCTTCTTTTCCTGTATTGTGAGGTTGGATGGAGGGACTTTGGCACTGGAGAGGGTGGCTGAGACTTTCATCCTGATTTGCTCTGCTTCTGTCTGTGATAATTTATTAATCCGTATGGCAGATTCTTTCAAATTCAAATTTTATTTGTCACACACACACACAACCATACACAGTATGACATTCTGTGGCTGTGATGAGGTCCACTACGGGCAACTGTTGTGGAGAAATGGCAAAATTGAGTCCTTTGGCTAATACTCTCTTTTCAGGTTCAGTGGGAATCCTGTCTGAAAAGTTCTTAACCCATTTCTCCTGACTGGCATCAGGTGTGTTTTCTTCTCTGAGTTGTGTAGGTTCAGGATGAGGAGTGTGTGTTTTTGAAAGCAAGGTGTGAAATTTCCTGCGTTGTCTTTCTTTTCCTTTAGAGTGTTGGGCCCGCTGAGCTTTGTCCACAAACTTGTAAACCTCTTCTAAGATTGGAGAGGGTAGAAGGATTTCCAGTTCCTGCAGGGTCTGGCTGATCTTGATCTGGAGGGCATCTATGGTGAAATGGACCTGTCTTATCCTTTCACTTAAAAGGTGATTTTGTGCTCTCTGTAGAATCAAGTCTGCTCTGTATCCCCTGACAGTGAATCCAAGGCGCAGGCTCTTAGGAACAACTCTGCTTTGTCTACATCTTAGGTTGAAACGGAGATGGTTCCTATAATCCGCTAGTTTCTTTGATTCCCTTTCATACTCCCGTACCAGTTGAAGGGTGTTCCTCCCAAAATGTACGGCAATATGTCTGTGAAGGTTCTCAGTCATCCAGGTCATCGTAGTCAAAGGAGCTTGCAAAGAAAAGCGTCTGGACTTCTTTAAGTTGCTTGAAGACGTTTCACCTCTCATCCGAGAAGCTTCTTCAGTTCTAAGGTCAAATGGTGGAGAGTCCCAGATATAAACCTAGTGGGAGTGACCCCCCACAAATTTCACACCTTGCTTTCAAAAACACACACTCCTCATCCTGAACCTACACAACCCAGAGAAGAAAACACACCTGATGCCAGTCAGGAGAAATGGGTGAAGAACTTTTCAGACAGGATTCCCACTGAATCTGAAAAGAGAGTATTAGCCAAAGGACTCAATTTTGCCATTTCTCCACAACAGTTGCCCATAGTGGACCTCATCACAGCCACAGAATCTGCCATACGGATTAATAAATTATCACAGACAGAAGCAGAGCAAATCAGGATGAAAGTCTCAGCCACGCTCTCCAGTGCCAAAGTCCCTCCATCCAACCTCACAATACAGGAAAAGAAGGCCGTCGCTTCCCTGAGCAAAGACCACAACATCACTGTTTTACCAGCTGATAAGGGAAGATGCACCGTGGTCCTAAACACTACAGATTACCATACAAAGATCACTACTCTCCTCAGTGACAACAATACCTACGAAGCCCTAAAGCGAGACCCCACAAGCAGCTACAAAAAGAAAGTTATAGCTTGCCTTCAAGACTTTGAAAAGGACAAAATTATTGACCGCCTTAAATATCACCGCCTTTACCCAGGGGATGCCATACCCTGCATCTATGGACTTCCTAAGATCCACAAGGAAGCTGTCCCACTCAGACCCATAGTCAGTAGCATAAACTCAGCCACTTACAACATTGCTAAACACCTTGCTACCATCCTTGCGCCTCTCGTGGGGAACACCCCACACCACATCAAGAACTCCACCGACTTCACCGACAAGGTCCAGAAACTTACCCTGGATCCAGATGAAACCATGGTGTCCTTTGATGTAGTCTCTCTCTTCACTTGCATACCCACCACGGAGGCCGTGGAGACTGTCAGAAAACGACTACAAGAAGACAGCTCCTTGGAGGACAGGACCAACTTCACACCCGATCAGATCTGCACACTGTTAGACCTCTGCCTCACCACTACATATTTCAAGTACAACGAAGGCTTTTACAGACAAAAACATGGCTGTGCCATGGGCTCCCCCGTGTCACCTATTGTAGCCAACCTTTACATGGAGGAAGTGGAAAGGAAGGCTCTTGGCTCTTTCAAAGGAAGAGTACCCAGCCACTGGTACAGATATGTAGACGACACCTGGGTCAAAATCAAGACACAAGAAGTGGAATCCTTCACTGCGCACATTAACGCTGTGGATAAAAACATCAAGTTCATCAGGGAAGACACAAAGGACAACTGTCTGCCTTTCCTGGACTGCGCTGTGCACATTGAAGAGAACGGCAACCTCAACATCGAAGTTTACCGGAAGCCCACACACACGGACCAGTACCTCCTCTTTGACTCCCATCACCCTTTGGAACACAAACTTGGAGTAATCAGGACCCTACACCACCGGGCAGAACATGTTCCCTCTAAGCCTGAAGGAAAGAAGAAGGAACACACACATGTAAAGGAAGCACTCAAAACGTGCGGCTATCCTAAATGGGCGTTCTTAAAGTCAGCAAAGAGGCACAGAAAAGAAGACCAGACACCAGCGAGGGAGTATAAGAAGGACAGACGCAACAACATTGTCATCCCCTATGTAGCCGGTGTATCAGAAAAACTCAGGAGAGTTTTCTCCAAGCATGACATCCCAGTGTATTTCAGACCCAGCAACACGCTCAGACAGAAACTGGTTCACCCGAAAGACAAAACGCCAAAACACAAACTTAACAATGTGGTGTATGCTGTACAGTGCAGCGAGGAATGCTCAGACCTCTACATTGGAGAGACCAAACAGCCACTTCACAAGCGCATGGCACAACACAGAAGAGCCACCTCCACAGGACAAGACTCAGCAGTCCATCTGCATCTTAAGGATAAAGGACACTCTTTCGAGGATGCCAATGTTCACATTTTGGACAGAGAGGACAGATGGTTTGAAAGAGGAGTGAAAGAAGCCATCTATGTCCACTGTGAGCGACCATCTTTGAACAGAGGCGGGGGGTTTACGACACCAACTCTCTGCCATCTATAATCCAGTTTTGAGATCCTTCCCAGACGCCTTAACGCCCACTCACATCGTGGGCCATCTGACCTCAGGAATTCGCATGATAAGGTGGGGCCAGGTTTCACAATGAACTCACCCGAAACCCTGGCTGATTGGGACCCACGCCCAGTTTCCCACCTTGGCTCAGGCGATTAGAGGATCATCAGGGGGTCCTTTTGTCCCTCTGTGGAGGGTCACTCCCACTAGGTTTATATCTGGGACTCTCCACCATTTGACCTTAGAACTGAAGAAGCTTCTCGGATGAGAGGTGAAACGTCTTCAAGCAACTTAAAGAAGTCCAGACGCCTTTCTTTGCAAGCTCCTTTGACTACGATGACCTGGATGACTGAGAACCGTCACAGACATATATATCTATATAAAATTCTCCTCTCGCGCCTGTGGGCGGTCTATGCTTCAAGCTCGGGTCCTCTACCAGAGGCCTGGGAGCTTGAGGGTCCTGCGCAGTATCTTAGCTGTTCCTAGGACTGCGCTGTTCTGGACAGAAATCTTAGTTGTTCTTGGGATTTGCTGGAGCCACTCGCCTAGCTTGGGAGTCACCGCACCTAGTGCTCCGATTACCACGGGGACCACTGTTACCTTCACCCTCCACATCTTCTTGAGCTCTTCTCTGAGCCCTTGGTATTTCTCCAGCTTCTCGTGTTCCTTCTTCCTGATATTGCTGTCATTCGGAACCGCTACATCGATCACTACGGCCGTCTTCTTCTGTTTGTCTACCACCACTATGTCCGGTTGGTTAGCCACCACCATTTGTCCGTCTGTATCTGGAAGTCCCACAGGATCTTAGCTCGGTCATTCTCCATCACCCTTGGGGGCGTCTCCCATTTTGACCTCGGGACTTCCAGGTTATACTCGGCACAGATGTTCCTGTACACTATGCCGGCCACTTGGTTATGGCGCTCCATGTATGCCTGGTGTGATAGACCCCAGCCTCTATGGATCTCAGAGCTTGTTCCTGTGCTGCCATGATTAGTGCCTCTGTGCTGTCTTTCAGTCCAGCTTTGTCCAGCCACTGGTAGGATTTCTGGATATCAGCCACCTCCTCTATCTGCCGGTGGTACATACCGTGCAGGGGCCTGTCCTTCTTCCTCTTTCTTGGGTTTCTGCTGCCTGAGGTATTCACTGAGCATATGGTCGCGTTTGGTCATCTTCCTGATGTATTCGTGGATGTTCGTTGTCTCATCCTGGACCGTGGTGCTGACACTCACTGGTCCCCGGCCTCCGTCCTTCCGCTTAGCGTACAGCCTTAGGGTAGTGGACTTGGGGTGAAACCTTCCATGCATGGTCAGGAGCTTCCTGGTCTCGATGTCAGTGGCTTCTATCTCCTCCTTTGGCCAGCTTATTACCCCAGCAGGGTACCTGATCACGGGCAGGGCACAGGTGTTGAAAGCCCGGATCTTGTTCTTACCGTTCAGCTGACTCCTCAGGACGTGCCTGACCCTCTGCCGGTACTTGGTGGTTGCAACTTTCCTAGCGACCTCTTCGTGGTTTGCCTGCGGGATCCCCAGGTACTTGTAACTGTCCTCTATGTCTGTGATGTTGCCTTCTGGTAGTTTGATCCCCACAGTTCTGACTATGTTCCCGCTCTTTGTTATCATCTGACTACATTTATTCAGTCCGAATGACATTCCGATATCGTTGCTGTAGTGGATCAGTGAATCGATGTCTCATTCACTCTTGGCAAACAGCTCGATGTCATTCATGTACAGGAGGTGGCTGACAACTGCTCCACTCCGTAGTCGGTATCCATAGCCAGCAATGTTCCCTCTAAGCTGCTCATGTGCGAAATTGCGCACTGTTCTGTTGGCACGGTCTCTGCGCACAGAAAATCTGCGTGGCGCACAAAAAAAAAAACTAACCTGAATTGAAATTAAAATTAATACTTCAACAATCATGTTTTGCAGTGTTAGTCAGTAAGTGACTGGCTGCTCCCATATGGGATTAGAACGATGCCTCCTTATCCCATAGTTAAGCCGATGTGTATATATATGGGGTGATCGTGGCTCAAGAGTTGGGAGTTCGCCTTGTAATCGGAAGGTTGCCGGTTCGAGGACAGTCTCCGGCTTGGACAGTCTCGGTCGTTGTGTCCTTGGGCAAGACACTTCACCCGTTGCCTACTGGTGGTGGTCAGAGGGCCCGGTGGCGCCAGTGTCCGGCAGCCTCGCCTCTGTCAGTGCGCCCCAGGGTGGCTGTGGCTACAATGTAGCTGCCATCACCAGTGTGTGAATGTGTGTGTGAATGGGTGAATGACTGGATATGTAAAGCGCTTTGGGGTCCTTAGGGACTAGTAAAGCGCTATATAAATACAGGCCATTTACAGGCCATACGCAGCCAATCAACGTGGTTGACAGGCTATGACAGCGTCCTTATGTGCTGATACCAGTATTTTAGCTAGCAAAGCAGCGTGGCTGATGAGGAGTGAAGCTACGTTAATGACAACGTGTACAACCATTGGAGATGTGAGCAGGACAGACGGAACAACTGACGGACAAAGTGTGGACTTTATACCAGTTTTTAAATTGTGTTGATCGGCCACGTAAAACCAGAGTTATGATAAAAATATCTGCAATGCTTGGTTTTCTTCCTGAATACTGCCGTTGTTTATATTTACTGCGGGAAGAAACGGTAAAACGCCGTTTTATAAGAAAAAAGGCTCGAAAGCCTGTGAGCAAAAACAACACCCCCCCCCCCCCCCCCCCCCCCACCTTTCCTATTGGTCCAAAAAAGTACCGTGTCGACCAATCAAAAAATGATTTGGCAAAGTGGCATCTTGTTGTTAAGAAACGGGGGGAAGTTTTAGGAGTGACGGCGGTGTTTTGAGATGTGAGAGATTTGAGACGTTCAGCGCAAATCTTGTGTAGGCAGTGTGTAGTGTAAGGCAAGGCAAGTTTATTTGTATAGCACAATTCAACAACAAGGTGATTCAAAGTGCCCTACAGAGACATTAGAAACAAAAACAAATAAAAAGCATGATTTAAAATTGATTAAAACAAGCAAGCAAACAAACAAACTAATTAACAAACAAACAAACAAACAAACAAACAAACAAACAAACAAACAAAACAGTATATAAATCAAAACAGATAAAATCAGAACAGTAGATAAAATCAGTAGTTAATTGAGTCAGTAGTTTTGTTGTGTGTGTCAGAACAATGAGGCGACTGCTGAGTGTTACAGGTGTTACAGCAGTGATACATCTGCTGCTGTCAGGCCTGCAGGTATCAGGCTGTTGTTCTCCTTCATCTCATAGTGGACACAAATTATTTTTTGGAGTGGCACAAATAATTTGTGTGGCATCAGATTTGATGCAGAACAGCTGATTGTTCTGTAAATAGTTTGAAATGTTTATTCTAAAAAAACGCCTTGGCTGCGTTTAAAAAAATAGCTGCAAAAAACTTTGTTGTTTGCCAAAGTCAGTTACTTTTTTGAAGAAGTAACTATATAATTAATTGCCCAACATTGGTCATTAAATATTGTAGTTTGCAGACAGAGAGTTACAGACTCTCTCCCAGACCACAGACTCATAATACAAGTCAGAGCTTTATAAAAAATAATAAAAAAAAGTAAGTTTTGTTTTTCGAAATTGGAGTTCAAGTTATTTTTACTTCCAATAGTGTTAACATGCTACACAGCTCATGAACAAGATTTATTTATTAATTTTTATTGTAAGTGGACTAAAGCAGTTAATTAAAAGTAGTCTAACATAAATGTAAAGGCTGTAATTCGATTATTTTAATAAATCATGTAACTTGGATGGATGAGATGCCGGCGTGACCACAGCGCACACGTCTGATGTCGCTCACGGTGGTCAAAGGGACGCTCAGGGAGTTTGTGTGTTGCTCAGACACGTGAAAAATTAGAGGGAACATTAGTAGCCAGTCTTGTTAATGATCTCACTGAGGGGGTTCAGGCCTATGCAGAACAGCAGTGGGGACAGAGCATCTGCTTGGTAGATCCCGCACTTGATGGTGACTTGTGCTATGGGCTTGAAGTTGGCCTAGCATGTTGTCCACCACATCCCCATTGAGTTCCTGATGAAGGCTCTCAGGGTTCTGTTGGTATTGTATAGGTCTAGGCATTCCAGGATCCAGGTGTGGGGCATCGAGTCATACGCCTTCTTGTAATCAATCCAGGCAGTGCCTAGTTATGTAGTCTTGGCTGACTGTGTACCTGGAAGAATTGATGCTTTTTTGAAGCCAAAGGGAGGTCACACCAAACATTAATTTGATTTAGATTTCTCTTTTGTTCATTCACTGCATTTTGTTGATTGATTAAAAATAAATGATTAACAGTCATATTTTTGAAAGCATTTTTTTTGTTTACAGCATTTTTCTCACCTGCCTAAAACTTTTGCACAGTACTGTATATACACATATATAAAATATATTTAATGTCTTATTTAAAGTAGAACTTACCTCATCTAGTTCTCTATACATATTTACGATAATAATGGCCAGCTTATTTTATGACAACCTTATTTTTATAAAACCTTAGTTTTTATAAAAGTAAAAACTTAGTTTTTATGACAACTCTAAGTATTGTTAGCTACTAAACTACTGTTAACTGCTCTGTTAGTGTTGTAAGGTGATAGCCTAAGTTAATAACTACAAGAGACATAGTCCTAAACATAAATTAAGGAATAAAAAAGGTTTTACTTACCTTGCAGTCCAACAGCAGGTGCTAAAATATGGGTTTGATGTTATCCATTGTTATAATCCATTGGTTTATGCAAGCATGTCTCCATGAGGCAAGCCAAAAAGAAAAAGTGCAGACTCCCAGTAGGCAGCAGTCTACCACCGACTGGCAGCCAGCTCTTTGCAGGCTGTTCCATTTATGCTGTGGAAAGGGAGTTTTTCCTTCCCACTGTTACCAAAACACTGGCTCACAGGGGGTCAAATGATTATTGGGGTTTTGTGGGTTTTTTGTATTATTGTAGGGTTTACCTTGAGGTGATTGTTGTGGTGATTTGGCGCTGTATAAATAAAACTGAATTGAATCAACAAGCTTTGGTACTCTCACTGATTAAATTAAAAAACGTTTAATGCTTTAGTTCACTCTGTATTTAGATCTATTTTAAAACGTCTATTCATCTCCACAATTTTAGGGAAAATCATAATTCCTTTTACAACTAAAGTCCTTTATAGATGGTCATAGCATTCTGGGCATGAAACTGCCCACAGTACCAAATTTGAACTTTGAAGACTTAATTACCTTGAGGACCTTTGACTGAGATGTACTGCTGCTTTTAAAGGAGTAGACCACACCATTCTCAACATGACGTGTCTTGACAGGAGACATCAAAAATAGTGTCGAAGGCAACATTTATCACAGAGAACCTTCTGACTTCACCTTGGTATGTCTACATAATCTTCATCTTCTAACCCCTGGAGCTAATTAAAAAAAATGGCCTAGTTTACCTTTTTTTTTTATATACAGCTGTTCTACTCTACTTGATTTTCCTGACTCAAAGCACAACATGCATCATTCACCCATTTATAGAAGCCTTTCAAATTTCCATGCTTAAGTGCTTTCTATTTCTAATTCACACGCATTGATACTCTGGATGCATCGGAGAGCAACTTGAGATTCCGTGTCTTGCTCGAGCATACTTGGTATGCAGAAGAAACAGAAACAAAAACAAAAAGAGTCCAAACAAAACAGAAAACAGACCAGTGGCTGGCCCGGCCAAAGGACAGTCAGAGAGGAGGTTGGCCCAGTCATGTACAGTATTGAGGTCTAGAGGCAGAGGCCAGTGCAGGCAAAACCATTCAGGAAGTCTGCCAGGAGTCCAAAAACTGAGATGAAGCAATTCAGGAGGAAAAATAAATTCAGGGAATCGGCCAGGGGAATGAAGAATGAATAAAATGAAGGAACCCCGGGAATGGGCAACTGAAGAGATGTGGCTTATCTTGCTGCAAAGATGATTAATTGGAGGCTGGTATTGACGGAGACTCCTCAGAAAGCAAAGCCAGTGGTCAACGAATTGGAAGAGAAGATAGAGACCCTATGGCTTGGGTTCAGCTTACAAGGGACCCTCGGCCTCAGGCCAAACAGGACCAACTGGCTCAGATGGCTCGGACCCCACTGGTTTGGGTGGTGTGGACAGCACTGGCCTGAAGACCACTGAGAAGAGGTGATCAAGAAAACCTGGAAAGCGGAAGCAGAGGAAGCTTCAACCCACTGGCCATGGCTGCAAAGAGGAGCAGATATCCTGCAGCAGCTTTATGAAGGAACTCATTTACCACAGCAGTGACATGAAGGAGCTTGTCTACCGTCTTCCTCCCTCGGTTCTGTTAACATATTTTACAAACGAGAAGTCTTTGGAGAAGTAGAGGATTCTTCTTTAATCATGCATCTATAGTGACCAGCATGGCTGACAGTTTTTATGTTAGGGGACTGGTCAAGGATTTTTTGCACACTAGTCATTTCCTTTCTGTACCTTGAAACAACAAAATACAAAAACAAGCCAGTATATACACACCAGGTGATTAGGGAGATGGGAAACGCCTGGGAACACAGCTGAACAGACTGGCTAACGAGACAAGAGAAAGTAAAACTAAACACAGGACACACACAAAACAAAACAGGAAATAACTAACATTGACACCAGGAATAAGACACACGAGCTTAGTACAGAGACAGAAGACAAAACACAGAGACAGAACCAGAACAGACAGAACAGTTTAACAGTTTAAAGAAATCATTAAAAGCTCAGAATTACCATGACATTATACCCATGATGAGTATATATAAACCTTTGAAAATCTGTCAATTTAAGACTTTATTTAAGAACATACAAAACTCATTCTAAATTCTAACTAACTCAACAGCAACGATTTGGATGAACCAGGATATTTTAAAGCATTTACAAATATAAGGCCCCTTCAGTGTCATCAGTTTCACTGAGGGTTTAGCAGAAATAAAAGAAGAGGACAGCATTAGCCTTCCCATCATGGCAGAAGCAGGTGGATGAAAACTTTATTAAACTGGTGATGACTTAAGAGGATCAGCCAGCACAAAGTATTTCGGTAGCTTGTACTTGTAATTTTGAATTTCATAAGATTTTGATCCAGTATTTCTAAACTATGAGGATGTAACATATTGGATGGATTCTTTTGAACTATTTTGGTTTGGCAGCTATTCATTGTATGCACTAGTTGTGCTTCCCACCCCTTCGCGCATGGTTTGAATGAAATCAGCTCTGAATTCCTGTGCGTAGGCTCTTGGAAAAATACCTTGGCTGTCTGCCTGACTTAGAGTATAGGTGGTTATCTGACTCTCTGTGTATTCACAGCCACTGCTCTCGCCTTATCAGCAGTCTGAAGCTTGCATGCTCAATTGCCTGATTTGTCAAGAGTGACTCCAAAAGATTCTGATAGGCACTCCACAAATCACCCAGTTGATCTAAAATATCGACCAGCCACAAAAAGTCATTACACACAATAATGGCGGGCAGGACCTTGAAGATGTGACTTAATTGCTTTTCAAATAGCTTCAAAAATGGCTTCAAATCTGCCTCCCCAGACAGTAATGTGGTCTTGGACTTTTCATGGTGATTACAGGTGTACTAAGTTGGGCACTGTGCTCTGCTACTGAGAGTACCCTGCTGCTGCTTATGCCTGTAAGTGTTATCAGCTTTATGGGCATCAAAGAAGAACATTATGGTCATACAAATTCAGACTGTTCACACTGCTGTTTAGCATGCTTGTCTGCTTCAACTTATATTCCACTCGTAAGCGATATTGACGGAGGCAGGCAGAAAGCATGACGTACTGCTATAGCTCCAAACAAATTCTGCTAAACCTAATGAAATTTGGAAAGTAGATGATTGCATGCATTGGCAGTATTTGAAAGTGTGATTGTATGAATGTCACTCACACACACACACGTTAACTCTTTATGAATCTCTAAATTTAACGTTACAACTTTAGGATGATCAAAACATACAGTACATGGCTTTTACAATGAATACATTTAGCTAAATTATAAATTGCTTTGTGTTTAAGTAGTTAAATATTATTTTCTCACATTACACTTCTATGTCTCCTCAGAAAACCAAGATCTCAACATATGACAAAATGTGGGAGTTTATGAGCAGTCGGCGGCACTCTGTGATGGTGAAGAATGTCGAGGAAGGCATTCACCGTGTGCTCACCTCGGACTACGCATTCCTCATGGAATCCACCACCATCGAATTTGTCACGCAGCGCAACTGCAACCTCACACAGATTGGAGGCCTCATTGACTCAAAAGCCTATGGGGTCGGGACCCCAATGGGTATGTGACACGTGTTATAATGATGTGTTTTGCTTAGAAACAAATGCTCTTAAGGTTGTCGCATATACAGTATTTTTTTCTAGACTCTACAAACTACTTAGAGCGATCTATTTTGCAATGCATTAGGAAATCTGAAATCAAGTTTTAGTTGCCTTTTGAGTTGCTGTTTCTTTGAAATGTGCTTCCTTTCTGCTCTTCATTGGCAATGTCAGAACTTTGAGCCAGCATGAAATGTAAGACTAACATAGCCACTATGATGTCTCCAATTAGGGGAAAAATCTGCAGATGCAGTTACTAGCTAGCAAATTAGTATTTTTTTTTTTTGTTCTTTTTCTTATTTAACAGCAGCTAACGCACCGAAAAAAAACCCATCAGGATATGCTTAAAGCTCACCTCGGTATCACTGTCAACGGATAGAAGTGACCTTCGATAATATACTTTTTTCAAAGCCTCATTGAGAGTAAATAAACATGAACACATTGATAGCTGAGGTAAACAGCAGACTGACAGCTTACATCAGAGAGGAACAGCAGCCAGAGTTGTTTGTCCTACAGCACCCCCCATAGAAATCAGAATTCAGTTGACTCCAGTCTGCAATCTACTGACCTCTAGTGGTGAGATTTTACACACTCTCTTTAAAAATATCAATAAGGTCAGACAAAGAAATATGGATTTCAGTCCAGAAATGTCCTCCATTATGCCAAATTTTATGCCTTAAGTGGGTTATTAACATAAAAGGTCAGGTCCTTTAACATAGGTATCTCTTTTGACTCAAGTGTAATTGCAAAGAACATGTTTTTGTTGCAGAACAGCACCTCAGTATATTAAGTGGCTGTACACTATGGAGGTTAAAAAAGCAGTTATTGTGAAAGCTTTATTGATGGCTCTGTAATGGAAGCAAATACAGATTTTCCACTTTGACACTGCACTTGAAGGATAGAGGTCAGAGCCTAATTATTGTAAGCCCTTTAATTAGATGGATTTGATGTTTAGTTCATAATAGGTGTCATCGTCTGATGTTGAACAGAATCCTGATTATTATTTTTTTGTTATTTTGTTGACTTCACAGTGGCTTTTAAACATATTTTATGTCATTCCTTTACCACATAATTAGTGATTTACTGGTAATATAGCCTACTTCTACTGGTAATGTAGTAGTAGGAAGGATCAAAGAGATGATTCTGCTTTGATGTTTCATAAATCAAGATGATGAATATATCGAGGTGTGGTATACTTTGCTTTGTTGTTGCACATTAAAACCAAACTTAACCGTACCTTGACAGTTTACATTGCAACACATGCCAGAGGGTAATCCTTATGGAGGAATACTTAGCCCCAGGATTGTCCCTGCTATCTTCAGCATGCAGAAGAACAGTGCAACACAAATAGAGAGGTGAAAACATAGGGTATATTGTTAAACACTTTATTAGATTAAGCAGCAGATTTTCACAATTTGCTACAAATACAGTAAGACGAAAACTTCTTGCTAGGTTCGTTTACAGTTACAGATGGCAGGGATCTTGCAACAGTAACCTCACATAAATTATAAAATCAAGCTATAGCTTTCACAGAGAGGCGATTGTACTGTCAGTGTTATACGTCATTGTTATTAACTGGCTCAGAAGCAAGGGATACATTTGTACCATGGGCCACCTCAGGAATGGATAACTGGCTTTTGTTTTTATGTTCCCTGTAAAGCACTTTGTAACAGATTCCTGTCTTTAAAAGTGCCATATAAATTCATTTTACTTCCTTACCTTCTTACTCCAAATCAAAACACTCAAATGCAGGTTTAAAAAAGGTTTGGCTTCAGATAGTTCGGCAGTACTCAGAACAGCCCTTAGATCCTCAAAGCCGGAGAAAACTGCACGTAAACTTAAACTCGGGGTGGGTATAGAGGAAAAAATGCTTTTCGCTCACCCTTGAGTGATGATGTCTGTGGAAGTGGGTCACTGTTGGTTGACACAAACTGAGCTGCAGGCTCTGAGGATGAAGCACTTTCAAGCTAAGGCAGCGGCACTTCACTGTGGACCGGCAGGGTGATGCGACAGCGAATGGCGGCTTGGGAGGTCACCGGTGACGCAGCTTTGCAGATAGAGCAAGGCCAGCCCGTGCGGGAAACCTCTGGTTGAGGCAAAGCAGGGCTAGCAGCAAGGTCTGAATGGTGCAGCTAGAGCTCATGTTGATGGCTGGGCCGTCTGTCCTTAGGAAATGGTATAGGTGAAGAAACTCGCTAAACCCTTGCCGTCCCCACCTGAGGAGCAGATATGGGTGCAGGGACGGGTTAGGTCCTGGCCACCATCACGCTAGGCACAGGGACAGGTGCAGGAGCAAGCTGGATACCAGTCATCCCCACCCAAGGAACAGATATGGAGCAGGAGTGGACTGGGTCTCAGCTGCCCTCGCCCTGGGTGCAGGCAAAGCCCTAGCCGCTCAAGGAACCACGGCAGGGACAGGGACCAGCTGGGCCCTATCCACCCTCACCGGGGAAACTGGAAGGGTGCAGGGGAAGTCAGGGTCCTAGCCGTCCTGCGAGTAGGAACAGGCTGAGACACAGGTTTGAGATAATGACAGGAGGAGAGAAATGGTCAGGTTCAAAGTCAAATTCCGGGGAGAGAGTCTCAGATGCTGGAACAGTTCATATGGATGGAAGTTGGTAATAACCAGTCTTCTGACAGCCCAGTGCAAATAATAAACAGTCTTATATTTTGCTGGACTTGTGGTTTGCTGAACAGTAGGTTTCGACTTGTGGTGATTTGGAGGGAAAAAGTCAAACTCACTCACCACTGGGTACTGCTCCGCAAGGCCCTGCCTCCTTTTGGCAGAGACATGGGAAAGAAACTGAGAGCTTAAACACACTGGATAAAGATGACTAGAAACAGGGAAGAATATAACTGAACTAAGTCTGACTAATGAAACAGGAAGTCGAACTTAACACAGTGCACATTGTCAAAAAGGCTAACACAATAAAATAATGGGCTGATTCTTATATAGCACTTTTCTACTCTCCCGCAGTACTCAAAGCGCTCTATACAACATGCCTCATTCACCCATTCACACCTACTCATACAAGCACTTCTAAACACAAGTGCAACTAATAAACATTTACACACATTCACACTCCGATGAACGCATCGGAGGGCAATTTGGGGTTGGTATCTTGCCCAAGGATATTTGGCATGCAGACTGGGGAAGCAAAGGATTGAACCACCAACCTTCCAATCAGTAGCTTATCTGCTCTACCTGAGCCACAGCCACCCCACAAAATAGGAAATATACTTGGTTGCGAGCTCTCGTTGGATTGTTTGGTACAGGTATACCCAAGGTATACCCAAGAACCAATTCCAGTTCTTGGTTGGTCCACTGCGCTTGCCTGTTGGTCTGGAGTTGGAAACCAGACGACAGACTAACCTCCAAGTCTTCAGTTCAATTCAATTTTATTTATATAGAGCCAAAGCATGACAACAGTCGCTTCAAGGCACTTTATATTGTACAGTAGACCCTACAATAATACATACAGAGAAAACCGAACAACCATATGACCCCTTATGAGCAAGCACTTTGGCGACAGTGGGAAAGAAAAACTCCCTTTTAACAGGAAGAAACCTCCGGCAGAACCAGGCTCAGGGAGGGGCGGGGCCATCTGCTGCGACCGGTTGGGGTGAGAGAAGGAAGACAGGATAAAGACATGCGGTGGAAGAGAGACAGAGGTTAATAACAGATATGATTCAATGCAGAGAGGTCTGTTAATACATAGTGAGCGAGAAAGGTGACTGGAAAGGAAAAACCCAATGCATCATGGGAATCCCCGGCAGCCTATGTCTATTGCAGCATAACTAAGGGAGGATTCAGGGTCACCTGGTCCAGCCCTAACTATATGCTTTAGCAAAAAGGAAAGTTTGAAGCCTAATCTTAAAAGTAGAGATAGTGTCTGTCTCCTGAATCCAAACTGGAAGCTGGTTCCACAGAAGAGGGGCCTGAAAACTGAAGGCTCTGCCTCCCATTCTACTTTTAAATACTCTAGGAACAACAAGTGGGCCTGCAGAGCGAGAGCGAAGCGCTCTAATAGGGTGATATGGTACTACAAGGTCATTAAGATGAGATGGGGCCTGATTATTTAAGACCTTGTATGTGAGGAGCAGGATTTTGAATTCTGGATTTAACAGGAAGCCAAAACAGGAGAAATATGCTCTCTCTTTCTAGTCCCTGTCAGGACTCTTGCTGCAGCATTTTGGATCAACTGAAGGCTTTTCAGTGAGTTTTTAGGACATCCTGATAATAATGAATTACAGTCGTCCAGCCTGGAAGTAATAAATGCATGAACTAGTTTTTCAGCGTCACTCTGAGACAGGATATTTCTAACTTTAGAGATGTTGCACAAATGGAAGAACGCAGTCTTACATATTTGTTTAATATGTGTGTTGAAGGACATGTCCTGGTCAAAATGACTCCAAGGTTCCTCACAGCGTTACTGGAGGCCAAGGTAATGCCACCCAGAGTAAGAATCTGCTTAGATACCATATTTCTAAGCTTTTCAGGGCCGAGTACAATAACCTCAGTTTGATCTGAATTAAGAAGCAGAAAGTTAGCGGCCATCCAGGTCTTTGTGTCTTTAAGACATTCCTGCAGTTTAACTCATTGGTGTGTGTTATCTGGCTTCATGGACAGATAGAGCTGGGTGTAAATGTATGCTATGTCTTCTAATGATGCTGCCTAAGGGAAGCATGTATAATGTAAACAGAATTGGTCCTAGCACTGAACCCTGTGGAACTCCATAACTAACCTCAGTGTGTGAAGAGGACTCTCCATTTACATGCACAAACTGGAGTCTATTAGATAAATATGATACAAACCACTGCAGCACAGTACCTGTAATACCTACAGCATGTTCTAATCGCTCTAATAGGATATTATGGTCGACAGTATCGAACGCTGCACTGAGGTCCAGCAGGACAAGCACAGAGATGAGTCCACTGTCAGTCTCCAGATCAGTGCCTCCATACAATGCTGTCTCTGAGATCTACAGAAAATTCCTTAAACTTCCTGACTTGGTTTGTGCTCTGACATGCACCATCAGCTATGGGACCTAATTTAGACATGTATATCTCTATTCATATCATTCCCAGTCAATTGGATTTACCACAGGTAGACTCCCATCAAGTTGTAGAAATATCTGAAAAGAAGAAGGGCAGAAGAGATGATAAATCAGAACCAGGGTACTTTATTGATTCCTAGGGGAAATTATGTTGGTTACAGCACTCCAGTACAAACAGTAACACAGACAGACAATACAAGAAGTAAGAAATAGCACAATATATATAATATATAAATACATATAAGCAGAGATGGGCAGTAACGCGTTACTTGTAATGCGTTACTGTAATTCAATTACTTTTTTCAAGTAATGAGTAAAGTAAGGGATTACTATTGCAAAAACGGTAATTAGATTACCGTTACTTTCCCGTAGGAACGCTGCGTTACTGCGTTACTAAAACCGTGATTTTTTTGCGAGAATGTCTCACGACAGTGACGTAAGCGAGTGCGACGTTCGTGACAACAGCTGTGTGCAGATCAATAATGGATCACATATCGAGTGCAGAGAGAGTATGAGCGTGCAGCGTTTAAAGCGTGGAAGTACTGACCTTACTTTGAGTTTGATTCCATAAAAAGTGACAAAAACATTAGTGTCAGTTGCGCGTGGGAAGAAAACTTCTTTTTACAGCAAAAAAACCCCTAAACTTCCAACAAGCACCGAGTAGCTACGACATAATGGGAAACTCACAGAGAAACTCGCGGATTCTTCCACTGACCGCGGCACACCTGCACCAGGGTAAACCTCCACCTGCCCTACTCCTGCTTTACAGGTGAAAATAGAGCAACAGGACCGCTGAGTCTTTGACTTTATTTATTTTCTGCTGTGTTTTACTTGCATCTAGTTGAAAGACTGAGTGTAAACACACAAAATATTTTATTTTATGTGCTGGAATGTGCAGAAAATAGGTTTAAATGTTAAACTAATTTATTCAAGTCAGAGAATGTTGCATATAATTAAATTTTTACTTGATGCATAAAGTTAAAAGATTAAAACTAATAAAACAAGTTTTAAAAAGAGACTTTTCCATTTGATTACATTTTGTATGATGGATTATGCAGAAAAAGTAGAATTGGGCTGAAAGATCTATCGCTTTATCACCTATTCAGGTTGTAAATCGTGTTTTTTTTAAAGTAACTAAGTAACTAAATAATTAATTACTTTTGAAAATAAGTAATCAGTAAAGTAACGGGATTAATTTTTTTGGGGAACTAATCAGTAATTAATTACTGATTACTTTTTTCAAGTAACTTGACCAACACTGCATATAAATCACTTACTGATAAATATCTGAATAAGAAAGAAAGAAAGAAAGAATAGAATAGAATTCAATAGAATAGAATTCAACTTTATTGTCATTGCACATGCACAGGTACAGGGCAACGAAATGCAGTTTGCATCCATCCAGAAGTGCTTTAGTGATATAGATATATTACAATATATATTAGCAATGATATAGATATGTGAGTATATTACAGAAATGGGTCTATTATGGTATGTAATAATGTACACGGTATGAAGTATGTTGTGAATATTCTATAACTATAAGTATGTACAGGCTGTAGTGAGTACGAGCTATGTACAGGCTATGAACAGGATATAAATATGAAAAACTATACAGAATATGAAATAAATAACTTTACAGAATCTGAGATATACAGCTATACAGAAATGGGAACTATGCAAGTTGTAAACAGTTGTAGGATTAAAGATTATCGAATGTACAGAATGATTATTTACACAGAGCTATACAGTAGTGCAGTTAAGATAAGTGAGATATGTGGATAGTTTCTACAGAGGTATATAAAGTGCTGGTGGTTGTGAGTGATGGTTCAGTCCATGTTATTATTGTGTGTTTGAGGGTACAGTTGTCCATTGTGGGTGTGTGTATGTCCAGTCCATGAGTTTAGTGTGGGTCAGATGTCAGGAGGCAGAGTTCAGGAGTCTGACAGCTGTGGGGAAGAAGCTGTTCCGGTACCTGGTGGTCTTAGTCCGGAGGCTCCTGTGGCGCCTTCCAGAGGGCAGGAGGGTGAAGAGTCCATGTGATGGGTGACTGGGGTCTTTGATGATTTTCCCAGCCCTTTTCAGACACTGCTTCCTGTAGATGTCCTTTATGGCAGGAAGTGGTGCTCTGGCGATGCGCTGGGCAGTTTTCACGACCCTCTGCAACGCCTTCCGGTCCGAGGCAGAGCAGTTCCCGTACCAGACTGTTATACAGTTGGTCAGGATGCTCTCGATGGTGCAGCGATAGAAGTTCACCAGGATGTCTGAGGACAGGTGGTTCTTCCTCAGAGTCCTCAAGAAGAAGAGGCGCTGGTGAGCCTTCTTGACCAGCTTGGAGCAGTTGGTCGTCCAGGTGAGATCCTCGGAGATGTGGACTCCCAGGAACTTGAAGCTGCTCACACGCTCCACAGCCGTCCCCTTAATGTGGATGGGTGGATGTGGGTCAGCATTCCTCCTGTAGTCCATGATGAGCTCCTTGGTCTTCTCGGTGTTAAGCAGCAGGTTGTTTCTGTCGCACCACTCAGCCAGACGATCCACCTCCTCCCTGTAGGCGGCCTCATCGTTGTCACTGATGAGGCCAATCACCGTGGTTTCATCTGCAAACTTAATGATGGTGTTGGAACCATCAACAGGTCTGCAGTCGTGGGTGAAGAGGGAGTAGAGGAAAGGGCTCATCACACAGCCTTGTGGTACACTCATTGTGATGGTAGATGAGCAGTGGTTATCCAGCCGGACATGTTGGGGGCAGTTGGTCAGGAAGTCCAGTAACCATTTGCAGATGAGGGAACTGATGCCCAGGTCTGTCAGTTTCCTGATGAGTTGTGAGGGGAGGATTGTATTGAATGCTGAACTGAAGTCTATAAACAGCATTCTGGCGTATGTGTTGTTGTTGTCCAGGTGTGAGAGGACAGAGTGCAGTGCGATGGAGACTGCATCCTCTGTGCTCCTGTTCTGGCGGTATGCGAATTGGTGGGGGTCCAGGGTGGGGGGGAGACAGGATTTGAAGTGTGCTAGGACCAGCTGCTCTAAGCACTTAGTGATGATGGGGGTGAGTGCTACTGGGCGGTAGTCATTGAGGCTAGATGGGTTGGAGTTTTTGGGTATCGGGACGATGGAGGTGGATTTGAAGCAGGCCGGTACCACAGCGTGGGCCAAGGACAGATTGAATATGTCTGTCAGCACTCCTGCAAGCTCCCCAGAACACGCTCTGAGAACACGCCCGGGGATGCCATCAGGACCTGCATGTACGAGCATGTAATGGAGGCAAGAGGGTGTACAACAACATATGTAAAACTGAAGTGACAGAGAGGGTTGGGAGTGAACATATCTGATGAGGAATGGTCACAAACCTGGAAAATACAGCAGTCAACAACATCATCACGTGCCTGGAGACTGCACTGCTGGAAAAATGTAATTAGATTTTTTATAACACCCAGAATTAGGAACAAACACACTTCATTACCACAACCATGTTGGAGGGGCTGTGGAGAGGTAAATGTGAATCATTCCCATGTGTTCTGGTTCTGTTCCAAGATTACAAAATTTTGGGAAGATGTTCATTTAGTTATAGGTAAAATTCTGGGTTATGCTGTATCTAAGACTTGTACATTATTATACTTTGGTGTCATTACGGGAAATGTGATGAAAAAAGACAGATACATATTGAAAATTATGCTTGCAGCCTGTAAAAAGGAAATCGCAAGAAAATGGTACAAGATAAACCCACCATTGCAGGGTTAGGGTTAGGGATGAATCATAAATCATGGACTTGGACATGACTTACAAAATAAGGACTCAGGTCAATACCATCACAAGTGGGAGAAATGGACTGAGTACATAAATTCGACAGGATAAAGACGATCACATTGATAATGAGAAATGATCAAATTGTAGAAACATGGTGACCCAACTCGGGGTTTTTTCACCTGTTTTATTTAGTTTTTCTTTTTTAAATGTTATTATTTTTCTTTTTAATGTTCTGTTTTGTTGTTACCCTCTACCCCCACTGTATAATGTTAAAAGAAAAACAATAAACAGAAAGTATCAACAATATTTCTCCCATAATACCTTCTATTCGATGGCTCCTTAATAAAACCAGAATTAGATTAAAAATCTTTCTCCTCACATGCAAGGTCTTGAATATTCAGGCTTCATCTTACTGGTACCATATCACCCTAATAGTGCACTTCACTCCCAGACCGCTGATTACTTCCTATTGTAGGGCATTTAATTGCAGAATGGGAGTGTTCAGTTTTCAGACCCCCTGTTCTGCAGAACCATCTCCCAGTTTGGATTTGGGAGACAGATACTCTACTTTTAGTATTAGGCTCAAAACATTCCTTTTGGATAAAGCGTATAGTTACGGCTGGATCAGGTGACCTTAAATCCTTCCTTATTCATGCTGCAGTAGGCTGAGGTTGGTGGGGGCTTCCCATGATGAGTGTTTCTTCTTTACTCACCTTTTTCAATCACTGTGTTTTATTAAATCTGATTCTTTTTCATTCTTTTACTGAATAGAAAGAACACGACTCAGTTAGTCAAAATATTTACAATTTTTTATTTAATCATCTTCCGGAAGAGAGAAATCTACACATCCCAAAGCCAGTTGCAAAATCTCTAGCATTAGAAACCAAAAATGTGTCTCATATAGGTGTTATTTTGGTCCTTTACACGTCACACATAGTTTTGATAAAAACAACTGTGTTACTAGTTCCGCTTTTTCTGTCTGGTTTCCTGTATTTTATTAACATGCCTCTGCAGCTCTGCACTAAACTTCCTGTTTCTTAAACTTCCACTAACTTAAGCCTCTGTTGCTAAGGCGACCTATCACCCTCTGACCTAGTTCTCTCTCACAGCTGGCCTTGCTTTATAGAGGCCTTTATTATTAAACTACATAAAGCAATATAATCAGAAAATAAGCACTAAGAATATATGTTTATTCCGTAACAGTTTATTCACCACTCTGCATTTAATCATTGGTTATTATTCAACTCTAGCTCTATCCCAGTGTGTCTTTTGACCTGCCTCCTTCTCTTTACCTTGGACCGGTCACTGCTACCTTAGGCCTGGTTCTGCCTGAGGTTTCTTACTGTTAAAATAGAGGGTTTTTCTTCATACTGTCGACATATGGTTGCTCATGTGGTCGATCATCTGATTGTTGGGGTTTTTCCTCTGTATTGTTGTAGGGTCTTTACCTTACAGTGTAAAGCCCCTTGAAATCACCCTGTACCTAGCACCTCCTTCTGATCAGGTCTGGGTCCGCTCCAACCCTCGGTGGTGATCATTATCATGAAGAGCGAGCAGTTGCTGTAGCAGCAACAGCTGATTTCACACAGGTCCTCTTGTGGTGATTTCACTTGTATAACCTCTATACAAAAGTGAAGCGTCTTTTGATCAGTATGTCTCATTGTTTATCAGTTTGGACAAGGATGTTTTCTCTCTCTCGTCCTTGTTTGCCATCACCTGTCCCAAAAGAAGTGAAATTCTTGGATCATCCAGTCTGTCTGCAAGATTAGTTAGTTTTACCTTCCCAAGGAGACATTGTTATGGCTTGCGATACTGTCTTGAGAGGCAGGTGCTACTTGACACACTGTGCACTTAAGCTCCTCAGCAAGGACAAATGTGGGACCAAAGGCTACAGTCCCATTTACACAGTCTCTGTATTTGCCTGATGCGGTTTATACATGCACCTCAGGTCAGAACTTGCCCTCAAAATGAACTGTTTTAAGATCACTGAGAGTATTTACATCATACTTTAATATGCAGTTCTAGACCAATAAGTACCCCCTAAATTTTTCACAGCCCATTTGATGACTAAAAGTTCTAATAAAACTTTGGTTCTGCACACTCCTTTCTGCTTTGCAGAGACTGACTAGCAACAGCAGTAGTTGAATCGTACCTTCCCACTGTCCTGTCACAGGACAGCTCCCAGTCCATCATGATTTGTTACTGTAACAAGTTTTGTTAAAATGTGCACAGGTCAGCACAGTGATGTGAGCATCTGAAAAGCTATCTCGCAGGCCTAAATCCAATGGGATTTGGGTCCTTTTTTGCCTCTTGACTTAATGAGTCAGTTTTGCAACTAAGGACTTGAACATGGAGGCAATGTAAGAAAACCCAGGAACAAATAGTCCATAGTAGTTGGCAACATAATAATAATAATAATAATTTCAGTTCCTTGGCATTCTCTGGCAGTTCTGGTTTATATTTATGGCCACCCCATCTGCAAAGACACCACATGGCCCAGGTACTTGACTTGCACAGCACATATTCAGCTTGACCTTCAAGTTCTCTCTCTGCACATGCAGGTGACACCAACTGTGCAGTCTGTGCAGACAACCTGATATGAGCCATGATATCAGGTTATAAACTACACCGTTCAAAATGAACGAGAAGGATTAAGGAAGCAAACAAACATCAGGGTCTGCAAGGCCAAGACAATAATAACCACCACTCTTACTAGAAAATAAACATTAATTTCTAAGGTGAAAAAAACTGGCTAAGCTGGCTGACCACAAAACATGAGAAAATTGTGCATAAACAAAAATGGCAGAGAACCCCGATCAAGCTTCCACAAATGCAACACTATTCCAAAATGGCAGATCACTCAAGTTTGCCACTTTTTGTACCAATATCAGCAACCCACACACACACACACACACACACACACACACACACACACACACACACACACACACACACACACACACACACAACACTGAAAGCCAAACACTTCCAAATGCCAAGGAGTGTTTGGTGCTGGAGCAATATATGAAACAGTCTGAATGTTGTTCAGCTGTGGCAATCAGGTGTGGGAAAACCTTGGACAGGAAGGGAGGGAGAGAGCAGCTTTCTGTCATAAAGGGGCCAAAAGGTCAGTGAAAGTAACAGTGGTGGTCTATGGGATTTAGTTAGTTGCGTCAGCTGCTTACACTGACCTTATGCATTTTGGTCCTTTAGGTTCTCCGTACAGAGATAAGATCACTATTGCCATTCTGCAGCTTCAAGAGGAAGGGAAGCTACACATGATGAAGGAGAAGTGGTGGAGAGGAAATGGTTGTCCAGAGGAGGAGAGTAAGGAGGCCAGTGCCCTTGGGGTACAGAACATCGGTGGGATCTTCATCATCCTGGCAGCCGGACTTGTTCTCTCTGTCTTTGTGGCCATGGGAGAGTTCCTCTACAAGTCCAAACAGAACGCACAACTTGAAAAGGTAAGAAATTCATTTGATGTTTTTTGTTTTTTAATTGAAATTGTGATAGTTTATTACAACAAACACATGTCACAAAGAGTAGTCTCATGACAAAGACAAATACAAACACATCAATCAATTTTAAAATAAATGGAACAAAGTACGCTAACTTTCTTCCCCACATTTGTAAGAAAATGATTGTTTCTAGTTTGCGGAAACTTACACTGTGATGACAGTGCCTAATGCCATACAGTAAGATAAGGGTTGGTCTTTTTGCATTTATTCACTTAGGCCCAATGGGGACAAGGAGATAAGAAACGTGAGGAATTCTGCTGTCACCATGGATCCAAGCTAGACTTTAACCATCATCTCAAATGATCTCCAGAAAAACTACAGAATATTTTCTATTGCAATACCCTAAAACTTTCAAAAGGTTTTGTTGTGACAACCCCCAGGAAATGGGAATACTATGAGCAGTTTACTAAAAAAATTGGAATGCTGGCATTCAATCACATGTACCTGTTTTTACAGTTTACTAAGCCGCATGACCCACTTCATCAACAGCCACACCCACCCGCACACATTTCCCAGTGCTGCTTTTCATTTCCACGTTGCACAATCCCATCCTACTTGTGCTGTCACCATTTTCACTGTTTATATCTGTAGTATTTAGTTCATAAATAGCTTCTTTTAATAATAATGTATACTTTATTAATCCCCTGTAGGGAAATTCCTCTCTGCATTTAACCCATTCACCCAGTGAAGCAGTGGGCAGCCAC
This sequence comes from Diplotaxodon limnothrissa, assembly GCF_057381915.1. NCBI lineage: Eukaryota > Metazoa > Chordata > Actinopteri > Cichliformes > Cichlidae > Diplotaxodon > Diplotaxodon limnothrissa. The sequence goes on from NC_140606.1 coordinate 1,368,939, forward strand.
CAGTGCCCGGAGAGCAGTCTGTAGGGACAATACCTTGCTCAGGGGTACCTCAGGGTATCCGTTCAGTGGATTTGACCCCCTGACCTTTCGATCATGGGGCAAACACTCTACCTACTGAGCCATCTCCTCCCTCCTCTCATTTTAATCAGTTGAGAGACAAGACTGGAACTTTTAAGCAAGCATCTAGCCTCAGATACGTTGCTACTATAAAGGCCTAGAGCACCAGACAAAACTCAGCTGTATTGAAAAATATGTCAAGTACCTTTTCCCCCAATTTCCACCAAAAGTGTACTGCCAGTGCTTACGTAGTGCCAGTTTTACTGTGATGCTTTTTGAGGCTGCATAGCAACAAGTGCAATAAATAGGTTGCACTTTGTAGTTTTGCATTATATCCTATTATGCCTCTTCAGATGACCAAAGTCACGTCAAAGTCTGCTTTATTGTCAAAAACCATACAGATCATAAACAGGAATTCGAAATTGCAGTGCTCACACTGCCCTCAATTTTACATTCAAACAACAAAAACATAAAAAGATTAAAACAAAAATGTCCAACACAATCCAAGTGTTTGAGTGACCGTCTCTCAGTCTGCTGGGTCTAGCCCATAGGCTCTTCAGTCTCGTTCCTGACGGCAGCAAACTGAAAAAGCTGTTGGACAGATGAGTGGAGTCACCTATAATGCAGAGGGCTTTTCGGATGAGGCGGGTGTAATAGATGTTCTGAAGGAAGGGAAAAGAAGTGCCTCTGTAGAAGTTGCTCATAAGGCTTTTGCTCTCCTCAGTTTGCAGAGAAAGTCACTGTTGGGGTTTACTGGTCAGAGATGCTGTTTTTTGACCAGGAGAGATCTTCTGAGATGTGCACACTCAGGAACTTAGTGCTGCTTACCCTCACCACAGCAGCACCGTTGATGGTTAGTGGGGTGTGCAGGGTGTGAGTTCTCCTGAAGTCTATGATGATCTCCTTAGTCTTCTCAAAATTCCGGGACAGTTCTGTGCCTCAAAGCAAGCGATGAATTTGTTTAGCTCATCTGGTAGAGAGGTGGAACTGACAGCAGTCTGCAATGTGGGCTTGTAGTCTGTGGTCTGCTGTCACAGAAGCTCTATGAAATCCTCCTGGAGTACTTTCCTCTATGATGCCAAGGGACAGGTTTGCCTTTGCTGTTCTTAGGCTCATCTAAAGCTGGGGATGAGCTGTCTCACCCTCAGGAGGCTGTAGACCTCAAATATGAGCCATGGTTTCTGGTTGGCCCAGACAGTAATAGTCTTGGTCTCTGTGACATCATCGATACACTCTGAGATGTAGCCAATGACAGTTTCTGTATATTCCTACAGGTCTGTGGTGTTGTAATGTGTGGCAGCCACTTTAAAGATCTCCCAGTCTGTGGTGGAAAAACCGTCTTGCAGTGCCTCTGAGGACCTTACACACGTACCTGTTTACAAACTGGTTTGGTGACTTTGACCAGGGGCCTGTATACTGGCATTAGCATAACAGTGATGTGATCAGATTCACCAAGGCGGGGGAGGGAGAGAGCTTTGTAATCTCCTCTCTGGGTGGTGAAAACATTGCCCAGAATGTTGTTTCCCTGTGTAGGAAATTTAATGTGTTTGTGCAGTTTGGGAAGCACAGTCTTTGGGTCTGCATGATCGAAATCACCCGCTAGGACGAGAAAAGCATCTGAGTGGGCTGTCTGCTGTTCACTGACATGCTGATACAGTTCATTCAGTGCCTCACTCCTGTTGTTGTTATTAGAGCAGGGAGCGATGTAGACAGCAACAAACAGTATGGCTGAAAATTCCTTCGGTAAGTAGAATGGTCTGCACTCAATGATCATAAGCTCCAGCAGAGGTGAACGGTGTTTGCAAGCCACAACAGCATCAGCGTTGATGTAAACACAGAGTCCCTCCACAAGTCTTAGCCCCTTCGGCAAAAAAAATCAAATCATTTGTTCAATGGTTTTATTATTTGTGCATCTTCTGCCAAAGTTCCTCCCATATGACTTGTTCTAACTCACACAGTATGCTGACCTGAGGGAGGGTAAAACTCATTCTGACCAGGTAGAGAGCAGCACGTGTGGCCAGCAAAAGAAAATTAAATTATTTTAATTAAAATTTGCTTATTTAAAATAAAATAAAAAATTTTTAAAAAAGGAATTAAAAATAAAAAAAAGAGTATATAGTATAATAAAGGTATAAAATTATTTGTGAAAACTCCGCAGCCATCAGTTGACAAAGTAGGCAAAATCTTAAGCAAGCAAAAAAGTGAGAAACCTTCAAAATAAAAGCATATGAATAAAAAGATGCATTATACAAAAACAAACTAATAAAACCAAAGCATAAAATACACAGGAAAAAACATTACAATGTTACAGATTTTACAGATTTATTTTCCCCTTTTTTCAGTAGAAACGGTGAAAAACAGGAATGGAGCAACATAAGTATAAAAAAAATAATACCTTTTTGGTTGCTTTTTTTTTTTTTTCTCTTTTTCTAACATACGAGCCACCAGGAGTTGCTGTATAGCTAAAACTGCCAGGGCCAAATATTACCAGCAGTTAAAATACATTTCATGATTTTAAGATACAAAGTTTTTTAGCTTTTCATTCTACAACAGAAAAGACTAATACTACTACTCACAAAATGGACTCTTAACACATTTTCAAATGTTATAAATTACTTTTATTGCTCATTGCTGAAAAATCTCCCTTTTTTAAGCAATACGTTGCACAAAACTGCTGGTTTTAACAAACAAAACTCAAGAAAATTAAAATCCCAAAATGATATATTATTTTTAATTTTTGTTTGTTATTTAAAATGATCAGAATATTGCATAGTTCAGGCTTTACAGCCTTTAATAGGCACAATTACATCCACGTCTCCATACAAGATATTCCTAATTAATGCGCACATAAAATTTACAGTTTACGTGGAGGTACATGTAGAGCATGTTAGTGAGACTCACAAATACTCTGACAAAATTTGTCTCTGAATGTATGAAAATTGTTTGCTGCATAGGATTTCTTATACCAAACCATCTTAATCTATATCTCACATTCCACAGATCTCAACATTTTAACTTTAGTTAAGTTAAAGTAGAAAAGCACCAAAGAAGAGACTGCCCCAGGAGACCCTAATGACCCAGTTGTCAGAAACGGGGAGTGGGTTTCTGGGCCTTCTAGGGCCTTTGAGATTTACCTCACCAGGTGGGCTTCAAATTGACCCTGAAACCTTGAGTCAACACTGCCCAACCTTGATTATGAGTCTGTCTCGGCATTGATCTTGACCCCAAGCTGTCCTGGGATCCCAAAACAGTTGAGTTTCTGGCAGTAACAATATTTATTCACATGGTAAAGAAGGCCATCAGGTCCTCAGCAAGCTGGCTCAGAATGCACAGGAGTGGTTGTACCCACAGTTCTGATCCCTGAAGGCAATGCACTGCGCAACGCCTGGCCAACCTCACAGCAGATCAGCTGGTGGAGGTCTAGGGATATTTTGGCATGGCTGTGGCAGATCTTTTTGTGTCTAGGGAGATAACTCAGCATCCCATCTTTCTCTCCATATGGAGAGATAATCAATCGATCAGGCATGGATGCAATGGCCTCCCTTTATGCCTTTCCCTCCGTTACTCTCCTTCACCCCCACCTGCAGAGGTTCCAAGTGGAAGAGGTGACCATTATCTTAGTGGCTCCCAACTAGCAGAACACCATTTGATCGTTTCTTCAAGGTCACCCTTGGGAGCCCATTGGATGCCTCTCCATCTCTTCCAGCTGTGGGCCTGGCTCCTGAGACAGCGTATCTACTAGTCATGATCTTGCTTCAGTTATTGGTTAGTAGCTCCATCTACCAAAGCAACATATTCATTTATAAACATATTCATGTTGGAATGGGAAACAAGTGGATTCAAGTGGACCTCCACAGCCCATCCCATTTTCCAATTTTAGCATGAACTGTTGGAGGAGGGCAGGTCCACCTCAGCTCAAAAATAATGGTAGCAGCCAAAAAAAGACAGCATGTGTCAGTCCCCAGAAACTACTAGATTGACTTGTTGTCCCCTCATTGCTCAGTTCTTCATGGAGGTAGCAGGGTGCCTCCCTATCAAAAGCAACTGGCTCTCCCTCCATGAGATTCCAGCATGAGCCATTCAAACTCCTTGAAACAGTGGAGCTAAAATGGCCTACAGCATTCTTGTTCGCTATAGTGTCAGCTAAATGAGCGGGGGAGCTGTATGCTCTATCACTGCACAAATAGTGCTGCCCTGACATGCAGGTGTGATGCTTCACTCAAATCCTGCCTGAGACTGAGTCAGAGTCCCATCTCAGCCAATCTTTTGTAAATCCTTTGTTCTTGGTGATGGGCATATTGGTGAGGACAGAGTAGAGCACTCTGCTGTCGGTGATGGCTCATTTAAACTCAACTGGTATCCTTTGCTCTCATGTAAGTAGGTAAGTAAGTAAAACTTTATTTATATAGCGCCTTTCAAGATAAGTGCTTCACAGAAGCTAAAACCTAAAAATAAAAATCAACTAAAAGCAAGTTTAAAAAGATGGGTTTTTAGCTGTTTTTTAAAAGTAACCACTGAGTCCACAGATCTCAGGCTCAAAGGGAGAGAGTTCCACAATCTGGGGGCCACAGTTCCAAAAGCTTTGTCGCCTTTTGTTTTCAGCCTCGTGTGCTGGACAGCAAGCAAGCCCTGGTCACATGACCTCAGGGACCTGCTGGGAATGTATGGATGCAAAAGTTCACTTATATATGTTGGTGCTTGTCCATGCAGGGCCCTGAAAGTCAAGGTCAAAACCTTAAACTGGATCCTGAATTTAACGGGGAGCCAGTGCAGCTGAATCAGCAGGGGTGTGACATGGGAAAACTTGGAGGACTTGGTCAGAAGCTTTGCAGCAGCATTCTGAACAACTTGCAGACGATCCAAAGAGGCTTTACATAAACAAGTAAACAAAGAATTACAGTAGTCCAGACGAGATGAAACAAATTCATGAATGACAATTTCTAATTCGGAGCGCGATACAATGGGACTCAGCTTAGCAATGTTTCTCAAATGATAAAAACAGGAGCGAACCAAAGATTTTACATGGGCATCCAAAGTCAGAGCTGAGTCAATACTAACACCAAGGCTCCTGATAGACGGTTTTGCAAATGTAGCAAGTGGACCCAAGTTTTCCATAACACTAGGTACAAAAGTTTTAGGAGCACAAACAAGAACTTCAGTCTTCTCCTCATTTAGTTGAAGAAAGTTTCCAGCCATCCAACATCTAATGGAGTCTATGCACTTGTGCAAAATTTGTAGCTTGGAAACATCATGGGGCTTAAAGGAGATATATACCTGAATATCATCTGCATAGCAGTGATACGAAATGTCCTTAAAAGTGCTCAATAAGTGTTGAAGAGGAAGTAAATACAGTAAGAACAATAAAGGCCCCAAAACTGAACCTTGTGGCACACCATAGGCAAGAAAAGTAGAAGAGGAACTGTACTTAGAGGTAGCCACAGAAAAGGATCGTTCATGCAAATAGGATTCAAACCAGTCCAAAGCAGCCCCTGATATACCCACCCAGTCTCTCAGCCTATCTAGCAGAATATGATGGTCCACAGTATCAAAGGCGGAGGTCAGGTCCAACATCAACAGAACGGAGCATTCTCCTGCATCACATCTCATTAAAATGTCGTTGGAGACTCTAAGAAGTGTAGTTTCAGTAGAGTGAGCTCTACGAAAGCCAGATTGGAATTTATCCAGAATGCTGTATTCATCTAGAACAGCTATAAGCTGCTTAGCCACAACCTTTTCTAAAATCTTAGAAATGAACGGTAATTTTGAAATCGGTCTGTAGCTACTGAGAAGAGAAGCATCAAGCTTAGGTTTTTTTAACAGTGGGTGGATAACAGCATTCTTACAATAAACAGGGACCTGACCAGAAACCAGTGAGGTATTAATAATTGTGAGCACACAGGGACCAATAGACTGAAAGACATTTTTAAACAAAGATCCAGGTAAAATATCAAGAGAGCAGGAGGATGCTTTCATTGAATTAACCAACTTGACCAGCTCAGGTAAAGACACAGGTAAAAATCTTTCTAAAATTACAGGCCTAGCTTGAGTTGGAGCAGACAAGAGAGACACAGAAGGAGAGATACTGTTCCTCACGTCACTGACTTTTTCAACGAAGAAAGAAAGAAATTTTTCACAATCTTCATTTGATGAAATTGGGACAGCAGGTGGAGCAGGAGCAACAATATCACTAATGGTGTCGAATAGTACCTTAGGGTTACCTCTGCTCTTAGACACTAAGTCTGAGAAATAGGCCGCCCTCGCATCTCGAACTGAAGTGTTAAAAGAGACTAAAAGGTCCTTTAGATAAAGGAGATGGACATGCAAACGCGTTTTCCTCCATAAACGCTCAACCTTACGGCAGCAACGCTTTAAGAAGCGAATGCTGTCATTTAACCAGGGAGACGACTTTGAAACCGGAGCTAGTCTAACTTTGACAGGACAAACATTGTCTAAAATACAAAGACAATGATTATTAAAAAGATTTGTTAAAAAATGAACATCATTATAGGGAGATAAAACTAAATTAAAAGCATCGGAAAATTTAACAGCACTAGAGGAAGTTAAGATGCGAGAGCTAACCAGGAGAGAAGGACAAATGAAAAGACAGATTAAAAAGAAAACAACGATGGTCCGAAATAAAAATGTCCTCAGTACAAATAAAATGAATGTTTAAACCTAAAGTAAAAACAAGGTCCAGTGTGTGTCCTTTGGTGTGTGTGGGACCAGACACATGCTGAGTAAAATGAAAAGAATCCATGACGCTAAGGAAACCTCTGGCAAAGAGGTCAGAGTCATCATCAACGTGTATATTAAAATCCCCGACTATAACCAGTCTGGACAGCTTCAAAGGCGAGGATAAAAAGTCACTGAACTCCTTTAAAAACATGCTGTTTAGGCCAGGTGGACGATACACTACAGCGCAGTAAAATGGATCTTTATTTCCAATTCTAACCAGCTGTAGTTCAAAGGATGAAAAATGTCCGACCAACACTGCACGACAGTAAAACCGGCTTCCAAACACCGCAGCGACACCTCCTCCTCGACCCAACGTCCGAGGCTGGCTGATGAAGGAGTACCCACTCGGACAGAGTTCAATGAAGGATGAAAAGTCACCATCGCGCTGCCAGGTTTCGGTTAGAAATAAGAAGTCCAGTTTCTTGGAAAGAATTAAATCGTTCAGCAGGAACGTTTTATTAGTCATTGATCGAGCGTTGAAAAGCGCCACTCTCAGCGAAGTAGAAGACATATTATTAACAGAAGCGGCCCGATTTAGGGGACGAAGAAACAGAGAGTTTGATCCGCGACGTTCATAAATTCCACTCACCGCGGGGATGGAAGGCCAAACAACAGGAGAGTCTGGATGAACACTCCTGAGGTAGCGCCGTCTCATAGATCCAGGCACAGTTAGTCCCCGCTTCCAGAACAGTCTGAGTTTTACCTGGACACCTGCTCTTTTTCCTCTCCTTCTCCGTGACTTGCGCGGACACAGAAAGGCGCCACTGATGACACCTAACGAAGATCCAGACACCGGTGTCAGCAGCGGAGGATGGAAAATACCGCAGGAGGATAAGGCATCTTGACTTATCATAGAGGATCGGATGGATAATAGCGTCAGGCGATCATAGACAAGGGCAGCCAACACATTAGTGACAAAAAGCGAAAGCAAAAAGGCCAAAAAAAACAGCACAGAGAAACCACGGCCGGCAGCGGCAAAGCCAAACACAGGCGCCATCATACCGGAAGTGCCAAGATGTGGACAGTTGTGTCTGCTTGGCTTCTTTCTTGTGTGTCTTTCAGAGTTGCATTTAAACAGAACATGTAAGATGAAGAGATAGTCTTGACAAGATAGAGAATTGTTGGTTACATTGTGACACAGGTTCTCTGAGTGGACAGGCCATCGCTCCATCTCTTGGCGCTCCTCCCGCTCGACGAGCTCCTGCTCCGGCTCGCAGGGCTCCTCTGGTGGCGATGCAGACTCCACCAGCTCGTCGGGCTCCTCTGGTGGCGGCACGGGCTCCTGCTCCGGCTCGCTGAGCTCCTCATCTGGCGGTGATGACGGTGACACGTCAGCAGCAGGCGGTGGATGGGGTGGCAGAGTAGTGGATGTGGAAGGTGGAACAGATGACAGCTGAACAACTAGCTGGGCAGCAGACTGAGTGACTAGCTGGGCAGCTGGCTGAGTTAGCGATAGATCAGGTGACGGTACTAGAGACAGAGCTACTGACTGTAGTGATATTTGTTGAGGAAGTTGAGCAGGTGCTTGAGCGGCTGGCTGAGCTGCAGTAGATGGAGCAGATGGCTGAACTGCAGACTGTGCTGATGTTGGAGTGAATGGTGGCACAGCAACAGCAATCGGTTGAGCAGAGAGAGAAGCAGTCAGTAGGGTGGCAGCAGCAGACAGTGAGCCTGAGGGTGGTGTGGAGGCCTCAGGCAGGCTGCACAGGGCGCACGGCCGCCCGGGATGCTGCAGCTGGGGCTGTGCAGTGCAGGCAGTCAGTTTGGGTAAAGGCAGCGAGATACAATCTTTAGCAGCACTCTCTATCTCCTCAGTCTTTTCTACCCTCTTCTTTCTTTCTTCCCCTTCCATTTCCACCGTCACAGGGAAAGACTTTAACACACTAATGGAGTTCATTTTACTCCCAGCAGCATTCAGAGCTGCTGGAGTGGGTAGTGGAGTGGAGGCTGCTGTAGGTGGGGTAGATGTTTGAACTGCAGACCGCTTAGCTACAGACTGGGCGGCTGCCTGAATTACAGGCTTGGCAGTCTCACAGTTCCTAAGTAAACAAACAGATGGAGTGAAAAATGAAAAATTGTCCTTATAATTTACCACAGCCGGCTGTTGTGAAGTCCGGGAGTCCGGCTGCAGTGAAGAGTGCCGGCGGCGCGAGCGTCGCTTCTTTGACGATGCCGGGGCCGCCGTGTCAGGCTGCGGATCCACCAGCTGGTCGGGCTGAAGAGCAGCCTGAGTAGGCGAGTGGAGGTGGAGCGTGTTAACTAGAAAGTCCGCGACGATCAGGTAGAGCGTATCCAATACCCAAGGGAAGCAAGACAGCGACTCTTTCAGCCGCTTTTCCATGGCGCGACAAAATTTTTCCTCATGCGCCTCCAGCCATAGGTCGCAGAGTCTATTAACTTTATCCGTCACCTCCCTCCTGAACCTCTCCGATGAGTCCGCTGGGTCCATGTTCGGCGGGATCATTCTGTCACGGTCTGGCTGGCAGACCGTGGGGGTGCAGGGAAGGAGGACCCAGGCGCGGTGCTCTGTGTGCCAACAGTGCGTTTATTTACAGTGTATGGTACAAAACAACAATAAATCCCCGTGTTTTCCCCAGACTCCCGTGTCGTGTCCTCCTTGTGCTCTCTGCTCCCGTGTGTCGGCACTCCTGGTGCTCGCTGCTCTTCAGGCCTCCCACGCTCCTCCTGCAGGAAACCATAGCCGCAGCTGTCAGGACACTTAACAATAGCAGGCATGCACTCAACGACTAAACCTAAACTGGGTGACTAACGTGGAGTCTCACGCAATGATCCCGCGTCGGTGGGAGGTCCAAGACTCTCCTAAGTAGCTCCCCCGACGAGGCCTGATCAGCAGCAGGTGTGTGGCAGGAGCTTCGGGTGTGGCCAGCTCGCCAGCAGAGCCACACACACCAGGCCTGAAGGCGCCCGCAGAAACACATACACACATGCGCAAACAGGGAGAAGCGGGACAGCAACACCAAATATACATACAATACAAGACAAGTCCATAACTGCTCAGGTCACTCAGACCCAGGACATTTGTTGTGGAATAGTAAGAAAATATCAGTCACTATGGAACTGTCAGTCAATTGTTCAGTTACTTTTGAGGATCTGAAAATTGTGAGAAAATGGTGGTAATCCCTAAACGGGTTAACTCCGTCCGTTTGTTAAACCCCTTGGATTAAAGAAGCAAGTTTGCATTTCAATCAACTGTTGATGGTTTGATTTAAAATTCACTCGTCGACCAGGGCAGAATAACAAGTATTGTGTCATTTTCCAAACAACATATGGAATTAATAAGAAAATTTGTATTATTATTTACTAAATTTTGAATGTTATCAATGTAGCAAAAAAATTAAATATATATTTAGATATTTATTTGGGGTAATTAGAGCACATATAAACATTATTATTAGTGTTACTCAGGAAAAAATTGTATTACACATTACTATTATATTCCTTAAAAGTAATACAGTACATTATTTAATTATTCCAAGTAGTGTAACAAGTGGTTTGTTACACTACTTGGTACATTACTTTTGCATTACTCCATTTGCATGACCTGAAATGCATTGCCACATAACAGTTAACAATACAACTCCTAGGATACAGTCCAACATACCAACACAAAACCCTATCCGATGAGGGGCTTACATAAGATCTTAATGTAGTGGTTGAACAGTAAGTATGAACACTAATCAGTAACACAAAGGAAAAGTTGAAACCAAGTCAAAAGATTCAAAGAGATCACCACAGTGATTCTAATGTAGAAACATGCAAAAGTAGAAATGGAGCCTACAGCATCACAAGCCTGAAAGCTCATCACTGTTTGGCTGGGATTAGCACACTCAGCTTCAACTTCACCCTGGTTTCTTAGCAAGCTTTGTGTTAGCATGCTGTTTGTGCACATGCTTGCAAATGGCCAATGTTGTGTTAGTTGTGTAGTGTAGTTCTTTCTGTCCCTGATGAGTTTTCACTTTACTTTTCACAGTCTTGTACTTCAAGGCAATAAAAACAAAAGTATGGTCCATATCTCTCCTTTCCTAAAAGATGTAGACCGCTCCACACTCTCCTCTTTGCAAATGAAACAAAATCATCTGCAATGTGATTGTAGTGCAGACGTTTCAGAAAAAACAAGACACATTCAATGTTCATTTTTTTTGCTTTTTGCCCGGGGGACAGATAAGTGAATAAGTTTATAATTGTACCTCTAATACAGTAACTAGTTACATTACTGCATTACTGAAAAATGTCTTAACTTTGGAAAACAAAACACCTAATACTTTTTCCCCGAACAAGACGATTTACGCACCTAGAAGAAGGTAAAAAAAGAAAGAAACCTACAAGGCACGACTTTTTACATTAAAGTTTTATATTCAAATTGCAATATGCTAACCTACTTTATACTGTAGGGGGGGGGGGTAGAAATGTCACTGCTACTTGTGATGTGTTCTGGCTTGTAAATATGCAATGGATTAAATTACATTAAAGTATACAACAATGAAGACGCTGTCGTTTAGGTTTGCTAGACTGCTTTTAAACCAGGGGTGTCAAACTTACGGTCCATGTGGGAGCCAAATCTTTAGCCCTGCTGAGAATCCATGAAAGCAGGGTGAACATTATTTTGATGTGCTCACCGACCGACTGGGATCATATCATTATGTGAAAGAAGGAAGAGGGGCAGACGTTCCAAAGACAGCAAGTGCAGTGGTACAGGCCGGCTACACAGAGAGACAGGGGAGCAGGAGAGACGAGCAAAAATGTTCTTGGTGATATTGGATACTGCAAAGCTGAATGCAGAATTCATCGAATCAGGAGCTGGCTGAAGTGATACTCGTTTTTATTTTCAGCCATTTTCCATTGTGGAGGACAAAAGGTTTCAAACTTGTCCAGACCTCAAATCTCATGTGTGTTCCCCTTAGTATTAGTAAAGGCTTAAAAATAAGGCTTTTATGAAAAGACAGAATAAAAAATAGCTTCCTGGAAAAATGAGTGTTGAATATTCCATAAAATATAGAAAATGTCTTTGAATGGCAGAGATGCAGAAATGTCTGCATGTAACACAGACCCAAGGCCACTGTCTAAATGAGTCTCACAGGCCTGAAAGTGCGCTTGAAGCAATTTATCATACTTAACGTGTTTGATCTGCTGCTCACCACAAACAAGTACAAGCTGAAATTTTTGACTTTTCCTACTGAGAACAGTCTCCCTAATGGGCATTTACACTACAAACAGTAATTAAGCAATAAACAATTAAATGACAGAAAAGTTGCTTTTGCCTCTGAATTCGGACACCCCCGCTGTTTGCGGCCGGACAATAATAACAGTGACATTCAACTTATTTTATCTGATAAATAAAGACTGTAAAAAGTTTTTTGTGTGTACATATATATAACATACATACATACATACATACATACATATATATATATATATATATATATGTATGTATGTATGTATGTATGTACATATATATATATATATATATATAAAAAAACACCCAGCACGCCCCTGCGGGCGGTTTATCCTTCAAGCTCGGGTCCTCTACCAGAGGCCTGGGAGCTTGAGGGTCCTGCGCAGTATCTTAGCTGTTCCCAGGACTGCGCTCTTCTGGACAGAGATCTCTGATGTTGTTCCCGGGATCTGCTGGAGCCACTCGCCTAGCTTGGGAGTCACCGCACCTAGTGCTCCGATTACCACGGGGACCACCGTTACCTTCACCCTCCACATCCTCTCGAGCTCTTCTCTGAGCCCTTGGTATTTCTCCAGCTTCTCGTGTTCCTTCTTCCTGATGTTGCTGTCATTCGGAACCGCTACATCGATCACTACGGCCGTCTTCTTCTGTTTGTCTACCACCACTATGTCCGGTTGGTTAGCCACCACCATTTTGTCCGTCTGTATCTGGAAGTCCCACAGGATCTTAGCTCGGTCATTCTCCACCACCCTTGGGGGCATCTCCCATTTTGACCTCGGGACTTCCAGGTTATACTCGGCACAGATGTTCCTGTACACTATGCCGGCCACTTGGTTATGGCGTTCCATGTATGCCTTGCCTGCTAGCATCTTGCACCCTGCTGTTATGTGCTGGATTGTCTCTGGGGCATCTTTACACAGCCTGCACCTGGGGTCTTGCCTGGTGTGATAGACCCCAGCCTCTATGGATCTTGTGCTCAGAGCTTGTTCTTGTGCTGCCATGATTAGTGCCTCTGTGCTGTCTTTCAGTCCAGCTTTGTCCAGCCACTGGTAGGATTTCTGGATATCAGCCACCTCCTCTATCTGCCGGTGGTACATACCGTGCAGGGCTCTGTCCTTCCATGATGGTTCCTCGTCTCCCTCCTCTTTCTTGGGTTTCTGCTGCCTGAGGTATTCACTGAGCACTCGGTCAGTTGGGGCCATCTTCCCAATGTATTCTTGGATGATCGTTGTCTCATCCTGGACTGTGGTGCTGACACTCACCAGTCCCCGGCCCCCTTCCTTCCGCTTAGCGTACAGCCTCAGGGTGCTGTACTTGGGGTGAAACCCTCCATGCATGGTAAGGAGCTTTCTTGTCTTTATGTCAGTGGCTTCTATCTCCTCCTTTGGCCAGCCTATTACCCCAGCAGGGTACCTGATCACGGGCAGGGCGTACGTGTTGATGGCCCGGATCTTGTTCTTACCATTCAGCTGACTCCTCAGGACTTGCCTGACCCTCTGCAGGTACTTGGTGGTTGCAGCTTTTCTAGCGGCCTCTTCATGGTTCCCATTCGCCTGCGGGATCCCCAAGTACTTGTAACTGTCCTCTATGTCTGCAATGTTGCCTTCTGGTAGTTCAATCCCCTCAGTTCTGACTACCTTCCCTCTCTTTGTTACCATCCGACTACACTTCTCCAGTCCGAACGACATTCCAATGTCATTGCTGTATAGCCTGGTAGTGTGGATCAGTGAATCGATGTCTCGTTCACTCTTGGCATACAGCTTGATGTCATCCATGTACAGGAGGTGGCTGACAACTGCTCCGTTCCGTAGTCGGTATCCGTAGCCAGTCTTGTTAATGATCTCACTGAGGGGGTTCAGGCCTATGCAGAACAGCAGTGGGGACAGAGCATCTCCTTGGTAGATCCCGCACTTGATGGTGACTTGTGCTATGGGCTTGGAGTTGGCCTCTAGTGTTGTACGCCACATCCCCATTGAGTTCCTGATGAAGGCTCTTAGGGTCCCATTGATCTTGTACAATTCTAGGCATTCCAGTATCCAGCTGTGGGGCATTGAGTCATAGGCCTTCTTGTAATCAATCCAGGCAGTGCACAGGTTGGTCAGTCTGGTCTTGCAGTCTCGGCTGATTGTTCTGTCTACCAGTAGCTGGTGTTTTGCGCCTCTGGTATTCTTGCCAATTCCTTTCTGTGTCCCGCTCATGTATTGACCCATGTGCCTGTTCATCTTAGCCGATATGATGCCTGACAGGAGCTTCCATGTAGTACTGAGGCAGGTTATTGGTCGGTAGTTGGAGGGGACCGGTCCCTTCTTGGGGTCCTTGGGGATCAGGACCGTCCGGCCTTCAGTTAGCCATTCCGGGTGTCTCTCGTTAACTAGCAGCTGGTTCATTTGTGCTGCCAGACGCTCGTGGAGTGCAGTTAGCTTCTTCAGCCAGTAGGCGTGAACCATGTCGGGCCCTGGTGCTGTCCAACTCTTCATACTGGAGACCCTTTCTTGGATATCTGCCACTGTGATGGTTACTGGACCCTGTTCAGGGAGGTCGCTGTGGTCTGCCCTCAGATCCTCTAGCCACTGAGCATTGCCGTTATGGGTTGCATCCTTCTCCCATATGCTCTTCCAGTATTGCTCCGTCTCCAGCCTTGGTGGTGCTGTTCTCTTATTGTTCCCTTGCCACTGAGAGTACACCTTTGCTGGTTCTGTGGAGAACAGCTGGTTTATTCTCCTGCCTTCTATCTCTCTGGTGTACCTCCTCAAGCGGCTGGCCAAGGCTGTGAGTCTTTGCTTGGCAGTTTCCAAGGCCTCAGGTATGGACAGCTTGCTGTATTTCTTAGGCACCTTATTCGTCGCACCTTTCTGCAACTCCGTTAGTTGGCTAACCTCTCTCCGTGCTACTTTGATCTTGCCCTCTAGCCTCCTTCTCCATGGAGGGTACTGCCCCTTGTGGCTGTTCAACTTGTAGCCAAGCATCTCACTGATCACTGCTGCCGTATTGTAGATCAGCTTGTTAGTGTCGGTAATCGTGGTTGTAGGTATTGCCCGTAGTGCTGCATTAACATCATCTAGCAGACCTTCTGAGGGTACTTCACGTAATCTTGGTAACCGGCTACGGGGGATCCAGGTTTCAAGCTTGGCCATGATCCTATTTTTCAGGTCAGTTCCTCTCTCACTCAACGATCCTTCTCCTATCACACTTGGGGCTATGTACCCAATCTCGGGTGGGGGTGATGATATCTCCCCCCTGACCTGGCGTCCTGACTCCTCCTTGCCGTAGCATTTGTGTTGTACCTCGTCAATCTCTAGCTGTGAGAGCAGTCCCTTCTTTCGAATGTTGGAACACTGAGCTACTAGTTGTTTCACCGTCATTGTGGATGTTGGGTATCGAAGAATCCATAGGTCCCTCATCCTATTCATGTAGCCCCTTCCGCCGGGGTTACTTGCGTAGTAGCATTCCAACAACGCCCTGTTTTCGTCCCTTGCCCACCGATGCCTTCTTGTTCCAGTAGCCCACTTTTCGTCAGGGTGCCCTGGTTCCTCAACACCTGACGCGGACCTTGTTGATCCGGGCGACGTCCGAGCCGGCATGCCTTCATATTTATCTGTCTCGCTCATGTCTGCGGTAGGCTTGCTTAGCATAGGGGGTCTAGCCTTAGGACCCTTACTGGATACAGACGCCCCAGGCAGGAATCGAACTTGCGATCCTCTGTTCCAAAGGCGTGTAGTCTAACCACTACGCTATCCAGCTGCTATAGCTACGATATATATATATATATATATATATATATATATATATATATATATATATATATATATATATATATATATAAAAAATAATAAAAAACCCTTTAAATGTCTCCCTAATTGTGAGCCCTGAACGTTGGCAAGTGTGGCTGTATGTGGCTGTAAAATGAGTCTGACACACCGATTTAGACGAAACAGTAACACTTGCTTAAAATAAAATAGTTTAACATTGTTAGGTCAAGAGCTATCCAGTGAAACCTAAATGCATACAATTATTTTTAATGGAATATAACATGATATTAAACAAACTATATCAAATTGTGTTTTTATTGTAACTGACCTACAATGCTTGTGTGTGTGCGTGTTATGGCTGGTAACCGAGTTCTGTTTTCTTTTAGAGAACATCACTGGCAACTTATGTTTCAGTTGTACAGCTTTGGTTTGTTTACCATCCATCCCTTATAGAATTGTAACATGTCTGGGAAACGTAACAGAAAAATTGTAATTTCAGAATATTTAGATTGTGTCTCTTACTTTCTCTTATGGGTTGAAATTACAACTAACCTGATCTCAAATGAAAGCGTGTGGCTCCACAGTCCAGTGCTAATTATTATCAGGCTAATCTGTGAAAACGAGCCACCTTGTTTCATTATGAAAAACAACCATATATTTTATTACGTTGCGCCTGATATAAATAAATACCATCTACTTTTACAATATGGGAACGGTTTTCTTCCCACGTTGCTGAAAGTGTCAAGTTGAAAAATGTGGTGCGAAGCATCTCTTTGTTGTGTTTCACATGCTTGACAGTGCACACCCTGCAATTTGCATTTTATAATTGCTTTTGTTCTATAACATAGAAAGGAGAAAAAAAATAACAGCTAGTCATTTAAATAATGAGATAAGCCATAGACCCGCTTAACAGTGTCTGTAGATATTAAATAGGCATGTTACTTCCCTATATATGTATTTGTGAGATTACCACAAAAAATAATGATCTGATTTTAATAATATAAGAGTGCTTTTAGAATAAAAATGTGTTAAACTTTGCAGGTGTATCAAATGTTTGTTATTTTTAATACTTTTATTACAAACTACAGATATGTGTAGATTTTATTTCAGTTCATCTATCAAATCAATGAGATTTCTTTAGTATGTCTGTCAGCTCTCTACATTATTTTAGTACATTCATGCCTCGCAGCTATGTGGCGACTTGTGACAAGGCTAAATAGTGAAAAAGAAGGTCTCCAAATATTTGGGAAATATGCTTCTGACCGTCTCATTTGATTATTTTAAATGTACAGCACTTTGGTCAACAGTTATTGTTTTAAATGTGCTATATAAATGTGACATCAAATGAACAGGGAGATAGCATGGTAGCTCGGGCTACTTACTGTGGTTCTAGGAAATACAAAGTACAGTGAAATACAAAGACTCCAAACAGCTATTAATTCCGGTTCTTTCGGATTCTTTAGGGCCAAAAAGACAAAAAGCTGGCCTTCTTTCATACATAAAAGAATATAATCAACAAAGATTCAAAATATATATTTCAAATCTCAACACAGCATTAAAAGCTCCGCCCTCATTAAAAGTGGAGTCTCACTTTAACGGTTGTAGATAAGTAATATAATATATTTTCCTTCCTTATGTTAAAATTACATCAATGTGGTTGAGCATGTGTATGCGGCATGGCCAGCTAGGTTGGAGTCTGACTCACCCATCTCCCAAACAAAATAAACCATAAGGGCTCTGCTGGTCCAGAGCTACTTCTGGTAGCATAATACGTAATTTTTATTTTTCAAAGACTTGAAGCAAATAGCTGAAACAGCTTTGGATCTGCTGCAGTTTGTTCCTTTTTGAAGACGCTAACCAGCAGTATTTCTGCTAGAACATGTGTTAACAAGACTTTTCCAGTGTCTCCCTGCATCTCTGTATCAGTCTGTCAGTCTTTTTGGGTTGGCTGTGTAACCTCCTTTAAAGTAAATGTCTCGTATTATTTTTATGTTTTTTCTAAGAGTTATTAAGAGATATTAACATCTTGAAAATCCTACTTTAATAGAAGACTGTAACAACCACAAAAGATGTGATGTGTTTAATGGCAGTTGTGTGAGTTAAAAACAGTTTTCCAAAAATTATATTTTTGGTGATTCAACCCAAGTCAACTTTGTCAAAAAAAGAAAAGATTTTGGTCACACAATTTTGCACTAAATCATACGCCTCATAGGTGCTCAATGGAGTATTTCTTTGTCATCTTCATGTTAATCTGTCAAATTTCCATGATTACCATAGCTGTCGCCTTCTTCCCTTTCCTCCTCCTCCTGCATCTTTATTCTCTGTCCCGTCCCTCCTTCAGCTTATCATCTGCTTCCCCCTCTTTTACGTCTCTTCCCTCCTGCTGCTGTGGCTGCCGCAGACTAACCTGAGGTGCAGGGACCACCAGCTGTGTGTGAGGAGGCCATGTTATAAACCAGGCGCACACACACACTCATAAATATACAGTAGATCTACACGTGCATACCTGTATACATGTATTACATTACAAAGGTTGCTTTTTAGGAAGGTCTGATTCACAACAAATATAGTGTTAGCATTGTAGAAATCAAAAGTACAAATCATAGAAATAAGGCTGAAAACTGTCTTCAGTATAACCAAAACTCTCGGATATGAGAAACACAAACATTAATTGAACAATTGTATCTGAAAATGAAAAAAATATTTTGCATATTAATCAACTTTGGGAAAAGAGCTTCTTTAGTGCTGCCTAATGTGTGGTACATATAAATGACAATGACTCAATTGATCTGTGGAACAAAGTCTGGATCGGCCTGTGTTTAAAAAAATCCAGTCTCTGATCCCAGGAATTGCAGTAGGCATTGCAGAGTCATGGAGCCGGTGGGTGAGGGGACTCGCACAGTTCGCCCATTCTGGATGTTTACTCCGCCTACGCTGATTTTTTAACAATGGGAGCTCTGCGTAGCCTTGCAGGCCCCACCTCTTCTGGAATATGACTGAGTTTAGTTTAGCAGCCTGAACAGTGGACCCAGGGGTCTGTTTGGTATCCAACTAGGTAGTAAATATGGTATCTAACCAGATGCACGATGGCATTACCTTGGCCTCTAGTAGCACTTTGAAGGACATGTCCTGGTCAAAACACAACTCCAAGATTCTGCAATGTGTACGATAAACACATATGTAGGGCTGTTTTCCTCCATCTGCACAGTATCAATAACATTAGAAACATCCTGTCTCAGAGTGACGCCGAAAAACTAGTTCATGGATTAGTTGCACATCAAATGCATCAGTTCATAGTTTTAGGCTGGACTACTGTTCATTATCAGGAAGTCCTAAAAACTCGCTGAAAAGCCTTCAGCTAATCCAAAATGCTGCAGCAAGAGTCCTGACAGGGACTAGAAAGAGAGAGCAGATTTCTCCTGTTTTGGCTTCCTGTTAAATCCAGAATTCAAAATCCTGCTCCTCACATACAAGGTCTTAAATAATCAGGCCCCATCTTATCTTAATGACCTTGTAGTACCATATCACCCTAGTAGAGCACTTCGCTCTCGCTCTGCAGGCCTACTTGTTGTTCCTAAATTAGTTAAAAGTCACCTTTTTCACTCACTTGTGTTTTTAAACTTCTCTGCATCTAATTATGAGCTATTATTCATCTCTGTCTCTCTTTCCTAGCATGTCTTTGTCCAGTCTTCCTCCCCTCACCCCAACCGGTCACAGCCGATGGCGTGCCCTCTCTGAGTCTGGTTCTGCTGGAAGTTTCTTCCTGTGAACATTGAGTTTTTCCTTCCTACTGTCACCAAAGCTCTTGCTCATAGGAGGTCATATGATTGTTGGGCTTTTCTGTTTTCTTTGTATTATTGTAGGGTCTTTACCTTACAATATAAAGAGCCTTGAGACACCTGCTGTAGTGACTTGGCACTATATAAATGAAATTCAAATAATTAAAACAAGGGAAGATATAAACTTTCCCAGTTGATCAGCAGGTTGTTTCAAAACCAGAGGCAAGAGTGAGAGATAAAAACAATAATATCCATCAGAAAATGTCTTCATGATTTACAGTTTTATTAACCATTATTTACTTACTCAGGTCTAAATAAGCCACACAGATCAAATATTCCTTTTTGTTTTCAATGTCTGCTCTGAACATTGGATTAATGACCTTTCCATTCCTTTAATGTGGAGAGGCACTTCATCTGAGATAGCAAGTGCTATGCAGCATTTCAGCTATAGTGGTTTGTCAAGCGTAATAACACTTCTGTCATTTAATGAACCTTCAAGCTTGGGTCTGGATAGAGATCTTGCATGTTGTTCCTGGGATCTGCTTGAACCCCTCCCCCCAGTTTGGGGGTTACTGCCCTGAGTGCTCCGATTACCACAGGGACCACTGTTACCTTCATCCTCCACATCTTCCCAACTTCCTCTCTTGGCCATTATTGGTACTTCTTGAGTTCCTTCTTACTGATGTTGCTGTCATTTATTATAGCTACATGTATCACAAAGGCCTCCGCTGGTCTGTCTCACCCACTCTAGGGGGCATATCTCATTTTCACCTTGGGTCAAAAGGCCATACTCAGAAAAGATGTTCCTGTATACTATGCCAGCTACCTGGTTATGGCGTTCCATGTATGCCCTGCCTGCTGGCATCTTGCACCCTGCTGTTATGTACTGGATTATCTCAGAGGCATCTTTGCACAGCCTCCACATGAGGTCTTGCCTGGTGTGGTAGATCCCAGAGTCTATCAATCTTATGCTGAGAGCTTGTTCCTGTGCTGCCATTAGTAGTCTCTCTGTGCTGTCTTTCAGTCCAGCTTTCGGTAGGATTTCTCCATATAAGCCGCTTTTCTATCTGCTGGTGATATATGCTGCGCAGGGACCTGTCCTTCTATCATGGTTTCTCTTCTTACTCCTCTTCCTTCTTGGGTTGGCTTTGCCTGAGGTATTTACTAAGCACATGGTCAGTTGTGGCCATCTTCCTGATGTACTCATGGATCTTTGCCGTTCCTTCCTGGATAGTGGTTTTGATACTCATGGGTCTTCAACCTCCTCTCAGGGTGCAGGATTTCAGGTGAAACCCTCCATGCTGGTAAAGACCTTCCTTGTTTACCTATCCTCGCAGGATATCTAATGACCAATAAGAGAAGTGTTGATTGCCTTGACCTTGTTCTTCAGATTCAACTGAGTTCTCAGGACTTGGCTTACTCTCTGCAGGTAAGTGATGGTTGCAGTTTTCCCCAAAGCCTCTTCATGGTTCCCATTTGCCTTTGAGATTATAAGGTACTTATAGCTAACCTCAATGTTTGCTCTAAATTATGAACTGTAAGTATCTTATGTGCCTCTCATTCACAGCCAATTTAGAATCACCAGTTAACATAACCTGCATGTCTTCAGCTTACTCCCACAGTCCAGAGTTTCTAGAGGAAACCCACACAGGCAGAAGGAGAACATGAAAATTCCACACATGGAAGGCCACAAACAGGATTAAAAGCAGGGACCCTCATGCTGTGATGTGACGTGCAAACCACCGCACCACGGTGCCTCATTTAATTATTTAGGACAATAGGAAACCATTATAGGAAATGCAAAGATTACATGCTTTTCACAGTATGTCATAGAAAAAATATATATATATTACCAGAGGTTAGAGGCAAGGCCGGATGTTAAAAGGTAAAAAGGAGATTATATTGTGAGATCTGAAATTTGACAACTACATTTCACACTTGATACAATTCCAGTTGATTCAAGCCCATTTTCATCTAAACTATTTTTGGGAGATAGCGCTAATGCACTAAGCAGGAGTGGCAATCCTGAACCTGTAAGAATGTCTTGTAAGAATAAAGGCTTTCTATTTTATTCTAATCTAAAGATTAGCAGCTACTCCAATTTGGGCCATTTGGGGAATAAAATAGATTTCATGAAATTCTGGTTAATTTTCACTTACAATAACTAATTATTAATAAAGCTTGACTACATTTATCTACATTTACCAACATTTTAACGTTAGACATATTATTTTATCAGCCTCTATAAACTAATATCCTGGCTGCTCGAGGCTCCGTTTTCTCTGACAGTTTCAATCAAAATTAGAAATGCTGCTCTGAGACTGAGAGAACTAATAGTGCTGCCTGTTGTGCAGTTAGTTTCCCAAACACGTTATTCATGGTTACATACAGTTTCAGACTGATGTGGGCCAAAGCCTAGCACAGCCTGTAACGTTATTGTGACACATTTTATGAGTGAACTTGGCTTTAAGTGACTCACAGGTTTCTTTGAAAAACACTTTCTTATATCCAGCTTCTTCCTCTTTGCTGCCGTCCTCCTCTCCTCCTCGCAGCGCAGGTTTGCCGCTGCTAAAACTAAAAAGAGCTCCCTGAAAGGCTCAGCCAATCACATTGGCCATATTTGTCACATGACGTAGGACTCCAGTAGAGAACGTAATTTAACTCTTTCTGCTCCGCTGGGTGAACGAGACGCTGACAGATCGTTTTTTTTCTTGTTTTTCTTTACTCGAAGAGATCAAATTATTGGTGGGGACAATTCAATAATCGCTGGATATTGGTGGGGACATGTCCCTTCCGTCCACGCCAAATCTACGCCCTTGGGGCCACATGAGGTTTTTTGCCTTGCAGTTTCTGATTGGTGGAATTGACGTGAACATGGCATCCTTACCGTGATTCTATGGGCTCAAACTATTAAAAAGAGGTGTCATGCAAATTTATGCACCTGCCTAATATAGTTTAAGTAACTATTGCACACTTTCTGCAAATCCTATAACATTATTTCACTTCTCAAATATAATTGTGTTCATCTGGTATATGATAAATTTAAATGAAATTGCTGATCCAAACAAAAAAATTATTTATGAAGAAAAATCATGAGGGGTACCCAAAGTTTTGCATACCACTGTAAAATAGGGATAAGTAAATACTGGGCAGCTCTGGGTTGTCTGCCAATCAGAAGATTGGTGGATCCATCACCAACTCCTGTGTGTGAGTGTTAGATATAAATGTATGTATTGTATGAATGTAAATATGTCTTGTAGTTGAAAGCGCTTTAAATGGTCAGCAAGACTAGAAAAGCAATATAAATAGCAGTCTATTAATCTGCTGTATCTGTTACTTAACCAACATGAATGAATGGTTTTATTTATGGTTGCACGTTGTATTTCAGTTTCTTATTCAACAGAATAAAAAACGTTTTTGGACTTAGACACTAAGGTGAGAATTGATCCCCATTTGCAGTCAGCACCTCAAATGAGTTAATAAATTATGAGCATCCCATTATTCTTATTATGCCCACATAACCTGTTCAATGGTACGACTAGGGATGGGTATTGATAAGATTTTCACGATTCCGATTCCATTTTCGATTCTGTTTAACGATTCGATTCTTTATCGATTCTCTTATCGATTATTTTTAAAAAAGGAGAACACTAAGGTCGATTAGCTTAGAACTTTGTTTTATATCTTCTCTTTGAACAAGATAGAAATTTAGGAGTAACATGGCCTTACAAACCCAACCCAATCTTAAGAGATCCACAGCCTACGGCTCTTCAATGGGGTGTCACAGGGTCCCCAGGAAAAAATATTGTAAATGTAAAATAATAAAATAAATATTCTTCTGTAGCAATAACAAAGTATAACATAAATTATTCTGTAGCAATTACACAAGAATATCCAGTAATGTCCCTGCCTACAATTAAACACATTCACTTACTGAAAGCCTTTCACCACAAACTGAGTCACTGCTCGGTGACATTCATCTATCCTGGCCTGAAAGGAGATGCTACCGGCAGCCTGCAGCGAGAACTGCCAGCATCTGAGCCAGACTCTGTCTCATCATGGTCACTAAATGCACAGTAATGGCAGGTTTTGTAATAAGGCAGATCGCGCTAACATAATATGCACTGTTAGTTGATTATTTACCTGCCGCATTAACGGGAGAGGACGTGCAAACGTTACCGCTGCTGCTGGGTTGAGATTCACGAGTCCGGAGCGGAATTAAAAACACGACATTCATTTAAGGTCATCGCGTGTTTTGTGAGCAAATGCTTTTGCATATTCGTAGTGTTTCCTAGCTTAAAGGAAATATCTACTTTGCAAGTGTTGCAAGTTGCCCTGTTGTCATCCGTTCTCGTAAAGTATAATCAAAGTTTTGAGCGTTAGGCGCCGTGTTTCCTGCCAGGTAAATGACGCTCCGCAACGTGGTGACGTCATTCGGGGCGACTGGAATCAATAAGGGAATCGTTTGCAAAAATGGCAAACGATTCCAAGGAATTGAAACAGTGGGAACCGGTTCTCAACAACAACCGGGTTTCGATACCCATCCCTAGGTACGACTGTACAAGATGCTTTCTGTTGGTGTCTCAACTGGAACAGGATCATGAATGTGATGACCAATAATTGAAGAGAAGATTGTTGAGGGTGGGAGTTTGCCCTCCAACATGTGGTTTAAGTACCAGATTGTGTATTTTTACCCAAAATGTTTTTTTTTTCTTTTATAGGTTCACCTAACCAGTAGCAACTGAAGATTATAGTTTTGATATACGGTAATACTAATACTAATAATTATAATAATTATTAATAATTACTAATAACAACAAATTAACTTTCACCCAAAATTCTTACTGTGATGTTGGCCACCATGCATAACATGGTGCCATAAAGTGGTTTGAATCATGTTGGTTTCTTTTTTTATGTATTTTTTAAATACTTTATTTACAAACAAAACAGCACAACAACTTAGAAGAGTCATATCCAGTACAAGGACACGACGACTTAAGAACACAGATGATGCAAACACGGGGGATATAGGAGTGAGTGTAGTCCATATAATGTACAAGGAACCTCGGTGTAAGAGCAACAACAGTTATATCCACACACTTACATACATGCAAACATATACGGTAATACAATAAAGCTATAGCAAATATAATAATATCTATACAAACACACACACACACACACACACACACACACACACACACACACACACACATATATGAAGAGTTAAACAGCACCAAACTGACTGCACTCCATGAGCATCTGGCAGCACAGCTGCTAATCAATGAGAGACACCCAGAATGGCTAACTGAAGACTGGACAGTCCCGAACCCCCCCTAAGGAACCGGTCCCATCCAACTACTGGCCAATAACCTGCCTCAGTACCACATGGAAGATACTGTCAGGCATCATAGCGGCTAAGATGAACAGGCACATGGTTTTCAATACATGAGCGGGGCACAGAAAAGAATTGGCAAACACCAGCTACTGGTAGACAGAACAGTTGCCCGAGACTGTAAGACCAGGCTGACCAACCTGTGCACTGCCTGGATTGATTACAAGAAGGCCTATGACTCAATGCCCGACACCTGGATCCTGGAATGCCTAGAACTATACAAGACCAGCAGGACCCTAAATGCCTTCATCAGGAATCCTTCATCGGGATACAGTCAGTCCAAAAAACTGCTAAAACTTTGAATGTGTGCTCAAGTGCAGTTGCAAAAACTATAAAGCTATCAACAACGAAACTGGCCCACCCCAGGAAAGGAAGACCAAGAGTCCCCTCTGTTGCTGAGGATAAATTCATCCGAGTCAATGTCAATTCTAGTAGCAGTAATCACAATATGTGGACATGATGTTCATGAATAAAGAATCGTTTCATGTTCATGTTTCATGTATTTGTCCGATTGCCTCTGATCTTTTCATTCTGTCTTAGTGCAGCTGCTAGTGGTCAACGAACAATGCAGAGATATGGATAAAGAGGATATGAAGCTTGATGAAATCAGCCCATTGGTGGTGACTGTGGCTGTTGGTGTAGAATAGAGTCCCTTAATACAGTAAATAAAGGATTTTCCAAACCCAAATTTACGAAGTGTGAGAAACATGAGAAATTTCCAGTGAAATCTTTAAAATACTTTTTCTGTACCTAATGGTAAAATTAAGGTGTTAGATTTGTTGATAAATGATAGCTGCATTAAATTGAAAAGCTTGTGGGTATTAGTGCAACAATGTCTACATTTAATAATACCAGTCTGGTTAAGGCAAATGAGAGTGGGGATGACTTTATTCAATTCAATTCAATTCAATTCAATTTTATTTACACAGCGCCAAAACACAACAACAGTCGCCTCAAGGTGCTTTATATTGTGCAGTAGACCCTACAATAATAGATACAGAGAACAACCCAACAATCATATGAGCCCCTATGAGCAAGCACTTTGGCCTTTGGCGACAGTGGGAAGGAAAAACTCCCTTTTAACAGGAAGAAACCTCCGGCAGAACCAGGCTCAGGGAGGGGCGGGGCCATCTGCTGCGACCTGTTGGGGTGAGAGAAGGAAGACAGGATAAAGACATGCTGTGGAAGAGAGACAGAGATTAATAACAGGTACGAGTCAATGCAGAGAGGTCTATTAACACATAATGAGTGAGAAAGGTGACTGGAAAGGAAAAACCCAATGCATCATGGGAATCCCCGGCAGCCTACGTCTATTGCAGCATAACTAAGGGAGGATTCAGGGTCACCTGGTCCAGCCCTAACTATATGCTTTAGCAAAAAGGAAAGTTTGTGGTGTGGTAGACCCCAGCCTCTATGGATCTTGTGCTTAGGGTTTGCTCCTGTGCTGCCATCATTAGCGCTTCTGTGCTGTCTTTCAGTCCAGCTCTTTGTCCAGCCACTGATAGGATTTGTCTATGTCAGCCAGTTCTTTTATCTGTCGGTGGTACTTACCTGGCGGGGTCTGTCCTTCTGTGATGGTTCCTCTTCTTGCTCCTCTTGCTTCTTTGGTTTATGCTTCCTGAGATATTCACTAAGCATATGATTATTTGTGGCCATTCCAATTCTCTGTCCAGAACACAGTTCCAAGTACTGTGGTAGAGGACCTAAACTTGA
Source organism: Diplotaxodon limnothrissa (assembly GCF_057381915.1). Classification (NCBI taxonomy): domain Eukaryota; kingdom Metazoa; phylum Chordata; class Actinopteri; order Cichliformes; family Cichlidae; genus Diplotaxodon; species Diplotaxodon limnothrissa. The sequence continues at coordinate 1,395,561 of NC_140606.1, forward strand.
AGAACAGAGACCAACCATAGGGCGAGTGGGAAATATAAAGATTAAAGAAAAATATAATCAACATAAAAAATCACAGACCTTAAATCATACATGCAATCTATGACTGAAGATGCTTTTTCAGTGATGTATTTGGTTTATTTTTAGATTAGAAGCTGAATTTTTTTCGGCATCTATCACCATGCATAAAAAGCCTTGAATATGCTGCAACAGCTTCAAATCTTTAAACAAATGTACTCTGACAGAGTATTGAGTAATTCCATTACCAAAAATGCCATTGTACCTGCACCTTTCCATTCCAATTTTTTCCTTGGTCCCATCATGCATACCTTATGTTGTAGGCCTTCTGCACTATATATTTTACCCTTGGGGCGATCGTGGCTCAAGAGTTGGCAGTTCATCTTGTAATCGGAAGGTTGCTGGTTTGAGTCCCGACTCGGACAGTCTTGGTCGTTGTGTCCTTGGGCAAGACACTTCACCTGTTACCTACTGGTGGTGGTCAGAGGGCCCGGTGGCGCCAGTGTCAGCTGTGACTACAATGCAGCTTGCCGTCACCTGTGTGTGCAAATAGGTGGATGACTGAATGTATTGTAAGGCGCTTTGGGGCCCTTAGGGACTAAGTAATACAGACCATTTACCATTTATGACAACTTTGGGATGAGATGGTGTCTGGTGATTGGATGAGGCTACAAAAGAGGTTGCCCACAGGGAAAACAGCCTTGTTCTTTTAACCATTACATTTGGATAAGGCAAGTGCCCTGAAACCCATTTTGCTTTCTTTTTTCTCTTTCCTTCTTTTGCAGAGGTCTTTCTGCAGTGCCATGGTGGAAGAACTGCGAGTCTCCCTCAAGTGCCAGCGCCGACTCAAACACAAGCCCCAGCGACCCATAATGGTGAAAACAGAAGAGGTTATCAACATGCACACCTTCAACGACCGCAGACTGCCAGGCAAAGAGACCATGGCCTAAAATGGGAATCTCAGTCCATCTCTTACCGTTTTTCTGGTAGTGAGACGGAGTGCAGAGACATTGGGAAAAAGGTTGCGGGTAAATGGTAGGGGTGTTGCTCGGGGGGCAAATTTGGCAGTTGTATTACTCTGAAGATAGAGCAGAAGTGCTTTGCAATATATTGACGACATATTGTTCTTGTTTGTTTATAATTAGCTAGGGATAAGAGATTCTACAATATTTCCTGTGGAAATAACTTGATTCTGGGTGAAATTTCAGCGTGTTACCTCATTACACTTACCAACTTGGCAAGGCAGAAAGACGGAAAACTATCAGCTTGTCCAGACTTCCAAAACCCAGATGTTGAGAAGAGTCTGGAAATTAACCTGAAGGGGGACAGAAGAATCCTTTAAAAAACTGGTCCTATCATCTTTAGCTGCTACTTATTTAGTCTTTCACCACAGAGCTCAAAATGGGCTGGTTAAACAACACCAATAACAGATTGTGAGCCAGTATAGAGATGTTAACTAGGTGAACAAGGAACTAAGTTTGTAGAATAAGATTTGACAGGCTAAATGAAACCCAAACCGACAAGAGCATGACGAGATTACAATGTACACAGAGGCATTCCTTAGTCACAATACCGACTGACACAAAAAATGGTTTTATTGTATATCATCTATCAGGCAATAAGCGATATCATGTATTTATTTTTCAGAGTACTAGCACTTTTGTTTTCTAATCTGCTGGTGGAGGTGACTTTTAGAAACTATATGGAGAAATTGCAGAAGTAGAGGTTATACAGTATAGTGCGCTTTCTATGTCCCTTTCCAGAAACTACTCTATGAAGGTGGAGTAACTTGTTTTCCAACATCCCATGCTCCCTTTGATTCGACCAGCCTTTAAACCATAGGCTGCTGTTCTAAACAAGTGTCGTTTTTTTCTTGAATTGTGGCTAAAGGTGATTAGCCGTATAACATAATAATAAATAATAATAATAATAATAATAATAATAATAATAATAATAATAATAATATTCTAGTAAGTTTGGCTAGTAAGAATGACAAACCATGTACTTTCAGTTTGATGTCTATTCTCTACTGGTGTAGAGGTGTTTCATTTAGATGACCCAGTATCTGTAAAATATTGTCCTGTATATTTTCTTTTTTGCTTGGTTGTAATTTCCATGGTCACACAGCACACAGTGGTGTGCTCCCACTAGAGTGGAACCTGCCGTGTTTTCATTGGAGGCATCCACTCACTGTCTGAAAACACCTCTAACATCAATAAAAAGAAACCCTGGTAGGTGTAGGCACGGCTCATCAAGTCTAAATCCACAGCAGTCACACCACACATAAATTCTATTTATTCAAGATATTTATTGTTTTTATTTATTAATTATTATTTTATAAAGATCTTTATTTATATCTCTTTGGACTGATTTTTCATTGCTGCAGTGAACACACTTCATTTCAACACTGTATGGGGACACACACTTTTTGCATTTTTGTTTGTTTGTTTTTTGTGTTATTTACTTTATTCTTATTTTATTTTACTGGTCAGTGGCATGGCCTCCATTTTAACTTTGTACTTTTGTGGCTTTCTTCCTTTCACAGCAAATCTCCACAGTTACTTGTGCAAATGCAATTTCTATGAAAAAAGTGTTTTTGTATGACAAGTATCAAAATTTTGTAATGATTTTTACCAACACAAACCACACTAAGACGAGTGTCATCCACGGCCAAGGGGTGAAGCTCCCGGCTGGTAGTTCAGGAGGCTTTGTACACTAGAAAAGAACCAACACAAAACACACACACATCTAGACCCCTGAGAGCCCATCATGCACCCATCCTCAACGGAACAGATTCGCACTAATTATTATTATGCTCTCCAACAGAGACACAGAGCAGTATGGTAAAGCTTCAGTGACACTGTATTATTTTGGAGAAGCAGAAAAAAAGAAACTATTTTTATCATGTAAAGGAATCATATTTAAAGAAAGATATTTTTACTTCACACAGAAGAAGAATGGTAGTTGGTAAGAGCAAATTAAAATGTTGGCTAAAAAGGAAGATTATTGATGATTCTTTTATTCTTCACCCCTGATTAATTATAGATTGCTAGAATCCAGTGCTGAGCTGTGTAAATGGTTTTAAAAAGGAAAAGATGTATTTAGAAGAATTATAAAGACAACTAAATAATTTTGAACCTGTTATAAAAACAAGATGCAGTGCACACAGTTTACCCTTTGAAGTTGATGCACAAGTTTAAAGAAAATAAAACAAAATGTGTTCATAACTTTTACCTTGTCTGTGAGTTTATTGAATGTTAATTGATGAATAAAACAGGGCAGGAGCTCGACAAAAATGCCACTGCACAGTGTGAATTCAATGTAAAAAAATGATCATGTGGTATTGAAGCTGGGTCTTATTTTGAATAACCCCACTTGGCAGACTTGTTAAAGATGCAGAGGAACACCTGTACTATATTCAACAACCTACATGTCATAAAAGGAAGTACCTCTTTGTGAAGTAATGGCTCGTCAATGGAGCAGTATCCTCTGAGATACTGCTGTCACTGGTTATACCAGAGGTTCCCAAAGTGTGAGGCCCAGCCATTGCAGTGTGTGTGTGTGTGGGTGTGTGTGTGTGTGTGTGTGTGTGTGTGTGTGTGGGTGGGTGGGTGGGTGGGTGTGGGCGGGGGGGTATGAAAAGAAAAAAAATGCTTGGACACTGCTAACATGGACAGGTTTTTGACGGGGCGCCCACACAAACGCAAAGCAGGAGATGAAGCATCGCTGAATATGTTTCCAAACCAACTTCATTCTAAGCCAAAGACTAGAAAATATGGTGAAGCAAATCTGCCCTTTGGCTTCACCTGCACGAGTGCCGAGGTAGGTCTCCCTGCAGGATTAGTTTCCTCTGCATCAGCAGCACGTGCTGGGCTGTTCAAATCACGGACAAACAGGATCCCACGTTCTTGATTTTTAGTTCACAAACACTTCTTGTAATGACTAACTGCTCCTGACATTTTGGAGATGTTAGCTCTTTATACAGTAAAGTTACAGCGGGGGGGGACACAACTACACCATGACGCCTCTGTCTTTCTAAATGGAGGGACAGTAACTTCGTGTGTATGTAAGCGTGTAAAACCTGCAGACAGTCAGATTAACAGTATTTCGTCTCTATCTGCTATTCTGCAATTCATCTCATGTAAACAATAACGTGGTGCACAGCGTGACGTGAAAAAAGGCACATACCTTTGATGTTGTAAACATAAATGTAAAAGAGGAGTTTTAAAAATTCTCAGTTTTCGGTGATTCGAAACACCGTTTACGTGTGGACGAAACAGCTGCGTTTTCAAAAATACCCGTGTAGATGTGGACGTAGCGTAAAAAGAGTTAGTAGTTTATTTTATTACTACCTGTAATTTATTGCAGATTACTTTTATTTGCTTAATTGTTTACTAAATGTTTGAGGTGTGAAATAAACTGCAATGGAGTTTGACAACAAAATATGGGTGTGTGGTTGGAGGATGTGTGCAAGCCTGTTGCTCCCATAAATCACAGAGAGGGCAGTGGCGCACACTAATGACATCATAAACCCTTGACTTATGTTACATTAAAGAGACACCACACCATTGTGACTATTACATACTGAGTGGAAAAGCTACTTCTAAATCAATTTCTGATAGTGTTCTTTCTAAAACCTTGTAAATTAAAGCTGAACAAAGAACCAGGAGGTCCAATTCAAAACTAATGTTATGCATCCCACAGTCTGAACTCTTGTGATGACAGAGCCTTCTTAAAATAAATAAATAAATCCCCTCTCACCTCTGTGGGCGGTCTTTATCCTTCAAGCTCGGGTCCTCTAACAGTATCCACAGTATCTCTGCTGTTCCTAGGAATGTCCAGAAGAGGGAGGAGAGCTCAGATCAGTGGCGGAGCAGGGGGTGGCTTACTGGGCTTGAGCCCCGGTTGTTTTTTCAGAAGCCCGGGGTCTTTTGGAGTGTAATTTTTTCATAGTTGCCTGACTGACAACTGTATAAAACAAAACCTACGCACAATATTCGAAGCACATAGTGAACACTGTGGGGATTTACGACTGTGCGTAAATCCCCCCTAATATTGGTATGATCCGAGCTCAGGCACTAAGCGACTGAGCGAGGGGGCGGGGGTAGCTGCTGCCTGTTGGAGAAGCACAGCCAGGTAGACAGAGGAGAACTTAAGTTTGAGCAGGTACCAAAGCAAATCATTCGTACTGTACAAATAATGTAAATACGGTGCATCACGAAAGATTGATGTCAAACTGATCACTTGACCCATATTATGTTACTTGTTATTTGAGTGAATCAACAAATGGTGAAATGAAAACCCGAACAACAACAATGCTGTTTCTTTAGAGAGTCTTAGCTTACATGTGTTTATTTCATATTTTCAGTTGTTTCCCTCCACGGCTAAATAAATCGGTTTCAGTAATGCACTGATATACAAGAATGGACATAAGGGGCTTCTTTCAAAGAAAAAACAGTTGTTATTTTATATATTATGCTTTGTATGTTGTTCAGTATATTTCTATGCAAAACAAGAGGAATTTCAATACACAGCAGGATATTCACAGTTGAAACCAGATATTTACATACACTTTATGGACATTTTTTTACTGTACAACATCAATTTAGAGTAAACTTGTTTTGTTTTGGATAAATAAATATTGAAATATCTTTTGAATTAGTTAAATGTCAGAATAAAGAGAGACAGAGCTTCTATTTTTTTTATCACTTTCATCAAATTTAGGAGTACATATACACTAAGTTTATTGTTAATTAATAAGAAAACTCCAGACGATTCCATTCTGAGCTGAAGAAGCTTCTGATAGGTTAGTAGAGTCCATGTGAGTAAATCGGTGGCACAGCTGTGGATGCATATAAGGCAAAACACAGAGCCTGTTTCTGTGACATGGGAACATCAAGAGATGTCAACCAAAACACCAGGAGAAGAATCGTGGAGCTCCATAAGTGTGGCTCAGTTTGAATACAATTTGGGGCCTTTTGCAATTAAGAAATACAGACAGTTTCTCTCTTTACTCTGAAAGTTAACAAATATGTTTTTTATATTTATCAATCTAAAAAAAAATAAACATTTAGTCTGATTAGATGTAGAAAGAGGAAAAGAGAGGGAGAGAGTAGAACAGAGAGGGAGAGAGAGGAACAGAGAGGGAGAGAGAGGAACAGAGAGAGAGAGAGAGAGAGGAACAGAGAGAGAGAGAGAGAGAGGAACAGAGAGAGAGAGAGAGAGAGAGAGAGAGAGAGGAACAGAGAGGGAGAGAGAGGAACAGAGAGGGAGAGAGAGGAACAGAGAGAGAGAGAGGAACAGAGAGAGAGAGGAACAGAGAGAGAGAGGAACAGAGAGAGAGAGAGAGAGAGAGAGGAACAGAGAGGGAGAGAGAGGAACAGAGAGAGAGAGAGAGGAACAGAGAGAGAGAGGAACAGAGAGAGAGAGGAACAGAGAGGGAGAGAGAGGAACAGAGAGAGAGAGAGAGAGAGAGAGGAACAGAGAGGGAGAGAGTAGAACAGAGAGAGAGAGAGAGGAACAGAGAGAGAGAGGAACAGAGAGAGAGAGAGAGAGAGAGGAACAGAGAGAGAGAGGAACAGAGAGGGAGAGAGTAGAACAGAGAGAGAGAGAGAGGAACAGAGAGAGAGAGGAACAGAGAGAGAGAGGAACAGAGAGGGAGAGAGAGGAACAGAGAGAGAGAGAGAGAGAGAGAGGAACAGAGAGGGAGAGAGTAGAACAGAGAGAGAGAGAGAGGAACAGAGAGAGAGAGAGAGAGGAACAGAGAGAGAGAGAGACAGGAACAGAGAGAGAGAGAGAGGAACAGAGAGAGAGAGGAACAGAGAGAGAGAGAGAGAGGAACAGAGAGAGAGAGAGAGAGGAACAGAGAGAGAGAGAGTAGAACAGAGAGGGAGAGAGAGGAACAGAGAGAGAGAGAGAGAGGAACAGAGAGAGAGAGGAACAGAGAGAGAGAGAGAGGAACAGAGAGAGAGAGGAACAGAGAGAGAGAGAGAGAGAGAGAGGAACAGAGAGAGAGAGTAGAACAGAGAGGGAGAGAGAGAGGAACAGAGAAAGAGAGAGAGAGAGAGGAACAGAGGGAGAGAGAGGAACAGAGAGAGAGAGAGAGAGAGGAACAGAGGGAGAGAGAGGAACAGAGAGGGAGAGAGAGGAACAGAGAGAGAGAGAGGAACAGAGAGAGAGAGAGAGAGAGGAACAGAGAGGGAGAGAGAGAGAGAGAGAGAGAGAGAGAGGAACAGAGAGGGAGAGAGAGAGAGGAACTGAGAGAGAGAGGAACAGAGAGGGAGAGAGAGAGAGGAACAGAGAGAGAGAGGAACAGAGAGGGAGAGAGAGAGAGGAACAGAGAGAGAGAGAGGAACAGAGAGAGAGAGAGGAACAGAGAGGGAGAGAGAGAGAGGAACTGAGAGAGAGAGAGAGAGGAACAGAGAGGGAGAGAGAGAGAGGAACTGAGAGAGAGAGGAACTGAGAGAGAGAGGACAGAACAGAGATGAACAAGAGCAGGTGAGACACACATGTTAATCAAATGGTCGTTTGCCAAAAGTATCACCGTATCATAGGTCCTCGTGTATCTCGTACCTAGTGTTTCTTTTTAGGTTTGTTATTTTTCAAATTCTATATTTATTAAGTTCTGCAGGCTTGTTTGCACAACAAGGCTAAATAATTATATAAACGTTTCTCAATCTAAATAGAGTTCTTTGGTAGAATTAAATAAATAAGTGTAGTGCAGGTCTATGATGATTTTTAGTGCTACTATCATCTAGTTCTGATTCTGGTTCTGTCTTGGTTAAGTCCTCAGTAGTCCTGATTTTGAACTGTTGTAGTCCTGTTTTAATTCCGGATCAGTTCTGGGTCTGGTTGAATTGGGGTTTAGTCCTCGTGTCTTGATACAGCCCTGACTTTGTTCTGCCTTGCTGCTTAATTAAAAAACTAGTTTAAGGTGTCCTGCACATGTGATATATATTTTTCCTTATATGAAGTCATTCTTTTTTGAACAAAACTCAAAACAAAGCCTATTAATCTTTCAGTCATTTCTGCCCCCCCCCCCAACCAATCCCACATGCATACTACCCTTTAGGGCTAAGCCCCGGGTGTATCAAATGTCTGCCTCTGCCTCTGGCTCAGATATTGTTCCCTTGGATCTCTTGGAGCCACTCACCTAGCTGTAGCAATAGAAATCCTATTTTCAATTTCAGTTTTATTTATACAGCAGTTGCCTCAAGGCACTTTATATTGTAATGTCGACCCTACAAAACTTTTCTGTCTAACAACCTTTTCACTTGCTTATGTTTGGTTATTGATTTTTGCTTATTTATGCAGGTAAGAGACCATGTAGAAATACTGTCTGCCATCAGACAACATTTCCAGATGGTCTCTCTGTTGTTCATACTTGAAGGCACTGTTCTCTCTAAGCTGCGCGCGTGTGCAGTCGTGCACTGCTGACACGGTCTCTGCCCACAGAAAATCTGCACTGCGCACAAAAACAAAGGCCAACCTGACTTGAAATTAAAATAAATACATTAAGGTGAAGTTTAAGTTCTCAGTCCAATTTGTGCTCGTCATGAAAAAATGTCATTTATTTACAATTTTCATTTGTGGATATTGATCATTAAGTACTGTTGCTAGTTTATGAGTTGTAGAAATGCAAATAATCGTGTCATTATCAGTGATGGGAATAAGGGCTTTAAAGCCTTAATAACACTGTTACTTTTTTCAATAACTACTAATCTGAATAATTACTATTTCTAACGTTATTAACAAGAAAATGCTATTTTGCTATTTTTCAACACACAGACAGTTGAAGCTGTCTTCTTCTTCTGGGAGCTAGGTGGGCAAAACAATCGCACAAGTGCTGCTGAGTGGATGAGGAAGAATTAAGTAGCTATGGTAAACCAAAGTAGTCATGACTAATTTAAGATGACATAGCAACAAGATGTTCCAAACTAAGACAACCTTGATTCTCGATTTTTGTGTTAAAAGTGGGGATTAAACTATATACCAGTTTTTAAATTGTGTTGATCGGCCACATGAAACAGAGTTATAATTAAAAATATACGCAAGGTATTTTTTTCCTGAATACTATCGTTGTTTATGTTTACTGCAGGAAGAAACGGTAAAAGCAGTGTTTTCTACGGAGAGCACTCTCCGCTTGTAAGCAAAAACAAAAACCCCGCCCCTTTCCTGTTGGTGGAAAAATGTACCAAGTCGACAAATCCAAAAATGATATGGCAACATGGCATTTGGTTGTTTAGGAAGAGGGGGAAGTTTTACGAGTGACGGCAGTGAGAGAGCAGAAGCGAGAGAGAGCGAGACTTGAGGTGTGAGAGATTTGTGATGTTTAGCATGTTTGGACTGTGTAGTTAGTTCGTTTTGTGTCAGAACAATGAGGCGACTGCTGAATGTCACAGGTGCTGCTTAAAAAGCCACCAAAGGCAGATTGCAGTGTAAACACTGTCTCCAGGTTGGAAACAGGAGGAGTGATACATCTCCTGCTGTCAGGCCTGCAGGTATCAGGTGTGTGATGTCCTCATTTATCTCATAGTGGACAGAATTTATATTTTGAAGCTGCACATATAATTTGTGTGGCATCTTATGTGATGCAGAACACCTGATTGTTCTGTAAATAGTTTGAAATGTGTATTTAAAAAACTGCCTTGGCTGCATTTTTAGGTAAATTTCATAGAACTTTGCTGTTTGCAAAACTCAGTTACCTTTTTGAAGAAGTAACTAGTAACTATAATTAAGTAACTTGCCCAGCATTGGTCATTATGTACTGTATTTTGCAGACAAAGAGTAAAAAGGACTCTCTACCAGTGCACAGCAGGAGCTTCACACCGACTCATAATACAAGTCAGAGCTTCATTGAGTTCAAGTTATTTTTACTTCCAGTAGTGTTAACATACAACACAGGCCATGAACAAGATTTTTTTTAATTTTCATTGTAAGTGGGCTAAAGCACTTAATTAAAAGTATTCTAACAGAAATGTAAAAACTATAAATATTAATCTTGTAATAAACCAGCAGATGCCGGCGTGACCACAGTGCACACGTCTGATGTTGCTCACAGTGGTCCAAGGGATCGCTCATTGAGGGAACATTTCATTTTATTTAAGCTGAAGGACATTGATTTTGTTGGTAGGTAAGTGTTTTGTTTATTTTTAAGAACATTTTCTTTGTTGTTTTGGCTGTTTTTCTTCTACGATGGTTTGAGCTAAGAGTGTTTAAACAAGAGAAAAGTGTGAAAATGTTCATGCCTGTCTGAGAAAAGTGTGTAAAGTGTGTAGTGAGGGGATTTCACCTATCGTGGGTTATTTTTGGAACGCAACTCCCGCAATAAACGAGGGACCACTGTATATATAAAATGTTATAAAAATATAAAATGATGTCACATACAGATACAGCCAGTTACAGTGGCTGCCTCATCCTTGACAGAAACAGATGGGCGTAGTTATATCCCTCGACTGTCATGTGGACGATGCAAACATGAGTACAAACGCCCCTAACCAGTATTTAGGAAAACCGATGCGATGGTAATGTCATGTGTAGCCACCAGGCAGAGCAGTTTTCTAAACACCTCGATTGATAAATTTAGTGAGAGAACCATGAAACTCTGGCGCAATGCTTAAAACTTCTGGTAATCCTCACTATTTAGTTTTTTTCAAAATACAAGAATGGCCAACCTGAAACTAATAAATATATGTACAATATATAATAGTGTACACATCCAGAAATGCATACACTATTATATATTGTACATATATTTATTAGTTTCAGGTTGGCCATTCTTGTATTTTGCTCGTTTGTGTTGTTGTGTTTGCACATCTCTGTTGCTTGTGGGGCTCGCACACAAGAATTTCACTCGCATGTGCTGTGCCAGTGTGCCTGCACATGTGATGTGACAATAAAAAGTGATTTGATTTGATTTGATTTGATTATGCGTTCCAAATAAATTCATGGTCATAGCGGCAAGTCTCATGTTGTGATTGTTTAATCAAAGCATCATTCATTCATTCATTTATTCATTTCAGGCACAACAAAATACATATCATCATATGACCCAACAAACCTGGATATAGGGAATAAACTACACAAAATTTACGAGAAACTGCAGGAACACTCTGAATCCTGACGATGGATAAATTGTAAATCGCCTGCTGTGAACCACCTGTATTTTTTATCTCTCCTTCCACACTCCTCTGCACATCTCTGATAAATTGCAAAAAAACAAAAACAAAAACCTTTTACAGCAGGTAGGAGAGTGCAGACTGTCATTAGCGTCACAGCAGATTCTTTTGTCACACATTAGGTGACCATTCAAACAGCTCTCTGACCCATCCGCCAAGGCCAACAACTTCCAAAATCCAGCCCAAATATTCTCTCTATCCCATTGCTGTGATTTTAACACATGGAAAGAGTATTCTATGAATCACTGACAGAAAGTATTTACTGAACTTCTTTGTATTTTCTCAAAGTTTATTACGAAGTTATTCAAAGTTACTACAAGCAGGAACCAGCCTTCTCTAATTTTTAGATTATTGTTCAAATCCCATCTTTGCAAGTAGGCGACACAGAGTATGTCATTAAAACTGTTGTTAATTCAGGAGGAGGCATTTTTCACCGGGAGCAGACATGGAGATCCTGAAGACTGTTCCAGAAATGATCAATTTATGTTTTTAATATTTGTTCAACTCTCTTTAAAACCCCAGCTGTCGATTGTAAGTTTTGAGTGTCTAAAATACAAATAAAAGTATTTTAACTTCTGACCTGTTTATTTTTATTCAGTAAGACAGGTAAGTTCTGCATGTATGGACAATATTTTAAGAGTGATGAAGTTTGAGTTTCAGTTATGTAGTGACTGTTGGTGCTTATTAAACTCTATGAAACAGATCAGATGTAAACAGGAAATTTGCCAAAGTTCTTTACTCTTTTGTGTGTAATTGTTTTAATATCATGTGTAATTTCCATTGCGGATATTAATCATGGGTAAATTAAGGGGGGATGGCAGTAAAACCTGGACCTGAGCTCAGCTGTGATGTCATCAAGTACACTACTGTCCCAGTTGTACAGGGTGGGCCATTTATATGGATACACCGTAATAACATGGGAATGGTTGGTGATATTAAAGTCCTGTTTGTGGCACATTAGTATATGTGAGGGGGAAAACTCCTCAAGATGGGTGGTGACCATGGTGGCCATTTAGAAGTCGGCCATCTTGGATACAACTTTTGTTTTTTCAATAGGAAGAGGACCATGTGACACATCAAACTTATTGGTAATGTCACAAGAAAAACAATGGCGTGCTTGGTTTCAATGTAACTTTATTCTTTCATGAGTTATTTACAAATTTCTCTTTGTTCACAGCCATTGACATGTCGAAGAGGTTAACACGTGAGGAGCGGATCGAAATTGTGTTGATATCTGGTGAACGCAGTAACCGGGTCATTGCAGCAGATTTCAATGCAAGACACCCTACGAGACCACCCATCTCCCATGCTACAGTCAGCAAACTGCTTGCTAAGTTTCGTGAAACTGGTTCAGTGTTGGATTTGCCAAAATGTGGACGCAAGAAAACTGTCACTAATGAAGAAACATCCTAGCTTCATTCAGCAAGAGCCCACAGCGTAGCACTCGCCGCATGTCACTGGAGAGTGGCATTAGTTGAACATCCCTTCGGCAGATATTAGCTACTCACAAATGGCACCCTTACAAACTCCAGCTACTGCAGCATCTCAGCGAGGATGACCCAGATCGGCGCACAAAATTTGCAGAATGGGCAAAACAAAAATTGGAACAGGACCCTCAGTTCACGCAGAAGATTTTGTTCAGTGATGAGGCAAACTTTTATGTGAATGGTGAAGTTAACAAACAAGACCACCGCTATTGGTCTGACACTAATCCACATTGGATGGATGCCTCCAAGACTGTTGGACCAACAAAAGTGATGGTTTGGTGTGGTATATGGGGTACAACGATAGTGGGTCCATTCTTCATCAATGGAAACCTCAAGGCCACTGGATATTTGAAATTGCTACATGATGATGTGTTTCCCTCTTTATGCACTGAAGCTGGCACGTTCCCTGAGTTTTTCCAGCAAGATGGTGCACCACCACATTATGGGTGCCAGGTCCGAGCATTCCTAGATGAACAGTTTCCTGGAAAGTGGATTGGTCGTCGTGGGCCAGTTGAATGGCCCCCAAGGTCTCCCGATCTGACCCCCTTAGACTTTTATCTTTGGGGTCATCTGAAGGCAATTGTCTATGGTGTGAAGATACGAGATGTGCAGCACCTGAAACTACAGATACTGGATGCCTGTGCTGGCATTTCTCCTGCGGTGTTGCTATCAGTGTGTGAAGAGTGGGAGAAGAGGGTTGCATTGACAATCCAACACAATGGGCAGCACATTGAACACATTTTATAAGTGGTCAGAAACTTATAAATAACTCATGAAAGAATAAAGTTACGTTGAAACCAAGCACACCATTGTTTTTCTTGTGACATTACCAATACGTTTGATGTGTCACATGGCCCTCTTCCTATTGAAAAAACAAAAGTTGTATCCAAGATGGCCGACTTCTAAATGGCCACCATGGTCACCACCCATCTTGAGGAGTTTGCCCCCTCACATATACTAATGTGCCACAAACAAGACTTTAATATCACCAACCATTCCCATGTTATTACGGTGTATCCATATAAATGGCCCACCCTGTAGATGTGGCAGGAAATGACACATAAACTCAGATAATGCACAAAGTGGAGAAACAGAAGAACAATCATCACTCAACCCTTTGTTCTGTTTGCACAAATGGTCAAACTAAAAAAGCTTCTTACTTTTACAGGGAAAAGAAGATTTAAGAGATATGAAGCAAATGGGACTAGAAAACAATATATCTAACATTATATTGAATAACTTTTCTATATAACACATGAATTATAAAGTCAGACAGTATACCTCTGTATTTTCATTTGACAAAAATCTTTTACATGATTCCTTTAATCCTGAATAATGGATGGAGCTGTAGTCATAGTAATCACACAAAATTATGTTTTCTTTAATTATATTGCCGCATGTCTCAACAACACACAGTCTATGGTAGTTAAATGAATTACTATAAAAATGTCTCAAAAAATGTTAAAATGTTAAAAATACAATTCAAGCAGTGACAAAACTGACTGATGGTCGCACCACTAGCACTGGTTCACCTCATCTTCCACCCTGCAAGACGTTACCTGGGTTACACGGTAGGGTATCTGTGGATCAAGCTTGTTGCAGCGAATTTTACAAATGCTCAATTTGACTGATCTGCAAGAAAGTTTAGGTGGTTTTATGTGTTTAAATAACATCCACATTAATGTAATAACTCAAAGTTTTCCAGGAAAAATGTCATTAATACAACATTTTTCAGTTTACATGTGATTTTATTGTGGCTTATGAGAACACAGCTCTTTAAAATCTTTCTAACATTTTTTTTTCTCGGTTTGTGCACAATAGCCCACACAGAGTGATGCTCTGTGCCCTGCTGGTTGGCAGGTCTTGCACTACAGAGTCAACAAATGGCAGGAGCATCACATTGTTAGTTTTATTAACCTGCAGCTAAAAATGGGAAATCTGTGTATAAATTATTTTTTTCTCATTTGTTACTGCACCAACATGCTCAGTCTGCCGTCAGCTGTGAGCTGAATGAAAACAAGCTCAAAGCCATCAACGCGCTCAACTGTAATCCTTCCCCAGTATACTCACAAAGACAACAAATGGAATATAATATTTAATCTAACATGGCACAGTGCAGCAGTGAATAGAAACTGGATAAAAGGAGACAAAGTATACGTTGAAAAGGCTTAGAGTTGAAATTTTCTTGTGCTACACAGAGTCCCAAGCAGTAACAAACGTGAAAATTTGTAGAAAAGAATGAAAAATAAAACTACAAACCTTGAAAGAGAACACAATGTTTATTTGCTTCTAGGAATCTCAAACATATACTATTTTTAAGGTGAAACACTAAAAATATGGGTAAACAAGTAACACTTATTGCCAAAAGCATTCCCTCGACATGCATATTAACTTGAGTGACATCCATGATGTTGGCCCACCCTCTGTAGCTTTAACAGCTTCAGCTCTTCTGAATTGAATTAAATTGAAAGACTGTATTGTCATTATACACAGTATAATTAGATTTAAAACAGCTCTATAAAGGTGCACATGTGCTTAGCACATTATAAAACAATTATTATACAATTATACAATAATATAAATAATAATAATAATAATACATTTTATTTATGAGCGCCTTTCAAGTCACCCAAGGACACTTTACAATAGGATAAAACAATTAGTAAAACAATGGCAGAATAAGAACAATAAAATAAAGCACAAGATAAAATGAACAAACAGTGGATTCACAGTGAATATGCAGATTTGAACAGATGAGTTTTGAGTTGGGATTTAAACTGGGGGAGAGAACCAATATTTCTTATTTCAGGGGGCAGAGAATTCCACAGCCTGGGAGCAGAGCAGCTGAAAGCTCTGCTTCCCATGGTGGTGAGGCGGAAGGAAGGTACAGTAAGCTGGACAGAAGAAGAAGAACGAAGTGAACGGGCAGAACAAGTGTTGGTTAACAGGTCAGAAAGGTAAGAAGGAGCGAGGTTATGAAGGGCCTTGAAGGTGAGCAGAAGAAGTTTGAAAATTATCCGGAATTTCACAGGGAGCCAGTGAAGTTCCTGAAGAACAGGGGTGATGTGCTGGTAGGAGGGGGTTCTGGTGATAATGCGAGCAGCAGAGTTCTGAACCAGTTGAAGCTTATGGAGGGATTTTTGGGGGAGACCATGCAGAAGAGAATTGCAGTAGTCAATACGGGAGGTAACAAGACTGTGGACAAGAATGGACGTAGACTGGGTGGAAAGAGAAGGAAGCAATCTGTTAATGTTACGTAGATGGAAGTAGGCAGAACGGGTGAGGTTATTGATGTGTGATTTATAAGAAAGTGAACTGTCTAGGATGACACCAAGGCTCTTAACCTGAGGAGAAGGGAAAACTGTGGAGTTATCGATGGTAAGTGAGAAATGGTTTGCCTTCAAAAGGTTGGATTTGGTGCCAATAAGGAGGATCTCAGTTTTATCCTCATTGAGCTTTAGAAAATTAGAGGTAAACCAGGATTTTAACTCGGATAGACATTCTGTAAGGGAAGAAGGTGGGAGGGAGGAATCAGGTTTGCAAGAGAGATATAACTGGGTGTCATCAGCAAAACAGTGAAACTGAAGATCAAATTTGCGGAAGATGGTACCTAGAGGGAGGATGTATATTATAAAGAGAAGAGGGCCTAAAACTGAGCCTTGGGGTACACCAGAGGTGACGGGGAATAGACGAGAGCGGAATGATCTTAGTTGAATAAACTGGGAACGGTCGAGGAGATATGATTGAAACCAGGCGAGGGGTGTGTCAGAGATGCCGAGAGAGGAAAGTCTGCTTAGAAGGACAGAGTGAGAAATGGTGTCAAAGGCTGAGCTCAGATCTAAAAGGACGAGAATGGTGAGAAGACCAGAGTCAGCTCCGATTAAGAGATCGTTAGTGACTTTAAGTAGAGCAGTTTCGGTACTGTGACATGAGCGAAAACCAGATTGAAATCTCTCATAGATGTTATTATTAACCAGGTGTAAATGAAGTTGAGCTGCAACCACTTTTTCGAGTATCTTAGAAATGAAGGGTAGATTGGAAATCGGACGGAGGTTGTTAAATAGATAACATAAATAACATAAATACACAGTAGCGGATGACAGAGACAGACAGCCAGAGAATGATGACACAGTCGGTCAGTTCGGATATCTCAGTGCAAATTACTTTTGTTGGGTAATTTAGGTTGAGTATGGTGATACCTTTGGGGAAGAAGCTATCTCTGAACCGCTGTCTCTTTCAAGAGAGATCTGGGCTTCCCATAAGGTTTAGAAGTGTGTTTTTTAGCAATTTTCTTTACCGTTCTTCTGGAAACAATGTGTGATAATCACCCCTCTCCAAACTTCACATTTACCACATTGTAGTCAGACAAGTACTGTTTTCCTGGCAACCACCAAACCATATTCCTCCTAACGACTGCCAGATGGAGGCGGTTTGTGGTTCGATCCCTGGCTGCGGCAATCTTGCCTCGGGCAAGACACTAACCCGAAGCTGCTCTCCAATGCATCTATCCGAGTGTGAATGTTAGATAGAAAGCACTTAAGTTTGGAAAAAAAACAATTGTATGTATCGGTGTAAATGGGTGAATGAGGTATGTATAAAGCACTTTGGATGGTCAGGTAGGGTAGAAAATCACTAAATGAGAACCATTCACCATTTACATGAGCCCAACCTCTTGTGGGCCTACTAAGCACCAGAAGTGCAATGTGTGTCTGGTGACGGTCAAGAGAGCGGGCCCCTGCAGTCCAATCCCTGCTTACTGTGGGCCTTGGTCAGACTGGGTGTTCTCCCACCGCCTCACTGCCTGTACCTTCAGGTTTTTCCCAGTAGATCAAAGGCTTGCTTCACACTCCCTTCAGGTTGAGCAACAGCTACTCATTGTCATTGCATGAGTAATGATGCTGGTAAGTGTAGCAGTAGTAGTTGGTAAGTGACAGTTCAGAGTACTCAGCTTTCATAGAGTCAGTGGCTGCAGAGAGTGCCCCAACTGACAGTTTCATTGAGCCACTGCAAGACTTTAACACTCACAGTTAAACAATTTCTTGGTGGCAGGTACCCTGGGGTGCATAGGGTGTTCACCCTGAGTTCCTTAACCCTTTAGAGCCGGTCGGAGCGGGCACGCTCTGTTTTGCGTAACTATTTTTAAATCCCGGTAGCACTGCAACCACGTAAGCTAGCGCAATAATTTTTTTTGCATATGAAACCGGAGGAGTTGTACTTACATCTTATGACATCAGCTTGTCCTCGGTCACGGTTGCCTTCCACATAAAGCTTTGCAAAAACTGCATAAAAGCGCTTGCAGCAACAAAAACATAATATTCCAGAAACACGCTTTGCCGATCCGATCAGCTGTTCATAACACTTCCTACGTTGGAATAGACGTCAGCGCGAACTTTTGCATGTCCGCTATTACCTGCCCGAAACCGGAATGTAGTCTTTTTTACCATCAGTGCCTCAGGGCCTATACTGGTGTTTTTAAAATTTATGTTTGACTTCATGACTTTCTGTGTCATTTCTGGGATGCTTAGGACTCATATTGCACTGCTGGAAATAGTTTATTTTGATGCATATGCTGCTTTTTTGCAAATTTGCAGTATAATATTTATTTTCATTTTTTCTGCAGTGTATAAAAATTGGTGTATTTCAAAAATCAAACTATGAAGACACTCAAAATAAATTTCCCGTGGTAAGAAACTATTTTGTGCAACTTTTTTGTATTTACAGTTTTGAGGGATAAGCCTCTTAAATTTCTCTAACTAGAAATATATGTTAAAAAAGCAAAAACGATTTTAAACTTTTTTGTAGTTTATTGCACTTTTTTGCAATTTATGTAATTTATGTAATTACTATGCACTTAATGAATACATATTATTAAAATCCGGGCTATAATTGTTGTATTGATGTATAGCAACTTGAAATGCTCCCAAAAATGGCTCCACACCATGTAAAAATATAATATAAGCTCTGGCGGACTTGGTTCTATGGTAGGTCTTAAAGGGTTAAGGCCCTGGATTTTATGGTTTTTATGGCTGCAACATTGCATGGAGCTGTGGGGCAAAGCCGTGGATAGCCAGATTGGGTTGGCATCTTTAAGTGGGTGTACTCCAATTACAGGGTGATCACACTACTCAGCCTCCCCAGGAAGTTCTATGCTAGGGTACAGAAGGAGAGAGTCCGTGTGTTAGTTGGACGTTAGATTCAGGAGAATCAATGTGGTTATCACCCTGGTCAGGAGGATATTTGATTGTGCATATTTGACTGTGGAACCTGTTCCAGCAGACTGCATGTTTTTTGATTACTTGTATATTCCAATGTGGCAGTTCAGGAGAATGGGGTATCTGGCTCATAGTTTCGAGCCATTCAGTCCCTGTACAACTACAATGAGAGTTTGGCCCACATATCCAGGGCTGCTCTCTGTCACACATTCTGTTCAGGTGAATTTCTAGGTGGAGCCAAGTCATGGCAGGAAGGTTTCCAGTTTGACTGTTTCAAGTATCAGTATCAGTATCAAGTATCAAGATCCTATCTCTGCTTTTTGTGGATGATGTACTCTGTTGGATTCATCTGTTGGTAGCCTCCAGCTCGCACTGGAGTGGTTTACAGCCAGTTTAGGATTCTCAGGGTGTACTTTCCACCCCGTTCCAGTTTTTGGACAAAGAACTGTAGGACAAGTTCAGTAGTAGTAGTACTTCAGAGTAGGGCTGCTCAATTAATCGAATTTTAATCACGATTACGATCTGGGCTTTCAACGATCATTAAAAATGACTGAGTCGATTATTAGCCCCTCCCTCGTGCTTTACTCTCGCGCTGCTCCGTGTGGCAAATCGAGCGCACCTCTCTGCATTTCGAACACGCATCACAACAATTAAGAGGACCCAAGGGAAGCACGGAAAGCTAAGCAGAAGTTATTTGGAGAGGAGAGTGACTGCCGTTGGTTGAAAAGAGAGGTAAAAACAAAACTTCAGTGGTGAGGAAACATTATAGGTTCCCGGAGTCAGATGTGGATCAAGTAGACATAGTGTGTAAACTTTGCTACAGCAACACTGCAAAGTTCACTAAACATAGATGTTTAGGAGTGCCTACTGGGGTCAGCGGGGGAGCTGGCCCCAGGGAGGGGTCACTTGCCCCTCCCTTCCTTCCCTCCCCATCTCCAGCTGCCTCCCTCTTCCCGCTCCACCACAACCACCCACACATGCAGGACCTTGGAGTAGGGGTATGTCACCAGAGTGCAGAGGAGGCTACCCCCCCCCCCCCCCTCTGTCCCCTTCTGGCTGCCTCTGCCTCAAATTTATCCCATAACTTAGACATTCACATTACTCACACTCTCATTACACATACATATAGGATCTTGGGTTGTGGGCACGATACACGGAATCCAAAGTACCATCAGGGTGTACACCCCACCCCTGGCGTCGTTGCCCACCTCTCAATTTTAAATACACGTAGACATTGAGGGCTAGCAGGAGGGACCATGCGCTTACCTGCTGCTCTCTGGCAGGTAGCTCCATGCCCTCCTGGGTTTTAAATGCACCTTAGAACACACATGCATCAACACTACAATGAGCGGGTGGAGGGAGGCTTGGAGTCTTCTCTCACCCCCATTCTCTGCGACCTGCTGGAGCGGGGGGGCTAGGAGGAGGAGTTGGCCGTCCGACTGCGGTCTGGAGTGTGGGGCCTTCCTGCTGCTGCGGAGTCGGGGCGGTCTGCCTCCCCCCACCGCAGGGAAAAGGGTAACACCACCTGGGTCTGGGTGCAGTTCCCCCCTCCAGGGGCAAGGGTACCTAGACCCGGTTTGTACCTAGACCCGGAGTGTGATCACACTCCCCAAGCGTGTGATCACACTCACACGCTTGGGGAGTGTGATCGTGTGTACAGCGTCTCTTCATGTCTGTCTCCACGTTGGTTGAGTGTGGAGTAAGTGCATATGAGAGCATGAGGGTGGGAATGGATGTTTGTATCTGTGTGTGCCTGTATGTCTGTGTCTATATGTCAGGTTGGGTGTCAGGCGCCACCTCTCTGGGGACATCTCAGGCCCTCCAAGGTTTGGAGGCCTATCTCCCCCTACCACCACTTCCCCTGCCAGTGGCGGACTCCCTCAGACATCGGTGCGTTGGTGGTTCTTTGTGTCCGGGGATGGGCGTCCAGGTACACACCGGCTCACTCCTTGGCGGCCGCTTATCGGGGCCTGGAGCCTGGGGCTCGCTCGGGCCACTTCGGAGGTGGGGTGCCCCCGGCCTCTCGGCCTGGGGCTCGGTCACTCAGGCACGGCTGGCTGCTGGCGGAGCTCACGGGCGCGTCACTGCAACTCCCCCTGGCTTCTGCTCCGCGGCTGCTGAGTGAGCCCTCATCTGGGACTCTCCTCAGCTCTTTCTGGGACAGTGGCGCGGCTGCCCCTCTGTTGGTCTTCCTTGGTCTCTTGTGTTCTGGGGGCCTCTGGATGTCTGGAGTTTTGATCTCCTCCATACCTGCTTCATGCCCTGGAGGACGGGGCTGTGGCCCCCCCACACCCTCTAGCAGATCATTACATGAAGGAACCTTTTAAAAAAACAAGCGCGTCCATGCTCACAGGTGTACACACGGGTGATCGCACCCACAAACTACACCCTTTTTGGCTCCTACCTCAAAGCACACTGTGTTCTGTTGATCTTATGTGCTGCACAATAATGTTTAATATTTAGTATTTACTGTCATATTCCCATATATCATTGTGATGTTGTTTATTCTAGTACTCTTGTTCTCTTCTGCTTGTTTTCTTTTTTCTTTCTCAGCAGGTGATCCAGGTGATCGAAATATGCATTTTTTTTTCTCTGCCCGTTCTGTTGGTTTTTGTTTTTTGCCCTTCTCCCCCGTCCCTCTTCTCAGCTGTTTCTCTTTCCCTCTTTCTTTCTCCCCTTCTTTCCCCCAGTCAAGTCTGTCCCGTATTCAGTAAGTGAAAATAAAATAAACAATAAAAGGTGAATCAAATGGACCATTACGGCAAGGCTGGGATGGTCAATTTGGTAAAGTAAATCCGTTGGGCATCTTTGTTTGCCTTTAGACAACAATTCTGATGGCAAAAGAGCCAAACGGGACAGGCAAAAAAAAAATTAAAAAAAATGACTGAGCCGATTATTAGCCCCTCCCTCGTGCTTTACTCTCGCGCTGCTCCGTGTGGCAAATTGAGCGCACCTCTCTGCATTTCGAACATGCATCACAACAATTAAGAGGACCCAAGGGAAGCTCGGAAAGCTAAGCAGAAGTTATTTGGAGAGGAGAGTGACTGCCGTTGGTTGAAAAGAGAGGTAAAAACAAAACTTCAGTGGTGAGGAAACATTATGGGTTCCCGGAGTCAGATGTGGATCAAGTAGACATAGTGTGTAAACTTTGCTACAGCAACACTGCAAAGTTCACTAAACATAGATGTTTACATTTTTCATTTATTTTTTATATTGCAAACATTTGCACTGTTATCAGTATTTGCACACTATTTTATATTGTTTTTTAAAGTCATTATTCAACACATTGTTATTGTTAACCCTTTAAATCCTTGTAGAACCGGAACCGCGGAAGCTAGCGCAATAATTTGTTTTGCATATGAAACCGGAGGAGTTGTACTTACATCTTATGCCATCAGCTTGTCCTCGGTCACGGTTTCCTTCCACATAAAGCTTTGCAAAAATTGCATAAAAAGCGCTTGCAGGAACAAAAACATAATATTCCAGAAACACGCTTTGCCGATCCGATCAGCTGTTCGTAACACTTCCCACATTGATAAAGACGTCAACGCGAACTATCGCATGTTCGCCATTTCCTGTCCGAAACCGGAAGTGACGTCATTTTCGCGGAAAATGTAGTTTTTTACTTGTAGGCCTTAAAAGCCTATACTGGTGTTTTTATAAGTCATGTTTGACTTTTCTGAATAGTTGCTGGGATGCTCAGAACTCGAATTGCACTGCTGGAAATAGTTTATTTTGATGCACCTGCTGTTTTCTTTGCAAATTTGCATCATAGGATTGTTTTTTGTTTTTCCTGCAGTATATAAAAATTGCGGTATCTCCAAAATAAAACTATGAAGACACTCAAAATAAATTTCCTGTGGTGGGGAACTATTTTTGCAACTTTTTTGTATTTAAAGTTTTGAGGGATAAACCTCTTAAATTTCCCCAAGTAGAAATATATGTAAAAAAACAAAACAAAAACGATTTTCAATTTTTTTGTAGTTTATTGCACTTTTTTGCAATTAATGTAATTACTATGGACTTAATGCATACATATTATTAAAATATGGGCTATAACAGTTGTATTGATGTATAGCAACTTGAAATGCTCCCAAAAATGGCACTACAGCATGTAAAAAGAAAAATATAAGCTCTGGTGGACTTGGTTCTATGGTAGGTCTTAAAGGGTTAAATAAATATCGTCAAATAATCGAGATCTCAATTTCAGTGAAAATAATCGTGATTATCATTTTTGCCATAATCGAGCAGCCCTACTTCAGAGCCACTACTCGTACACACTGAAAGAAGCCAGGCATTTAGGACCACACTGAAAAACCCACCTCCTTAATACTAGATAAATACACTTATTTTTGGTGAAGATTTGTTTTTTTTCTTACTAAGATTTCTTGAAATAAGAACAATATCTAGATTGAAATAAAGCTAAAAATAAGTCTTTTACACTTATTTCAGTCAACAATTGAATCTTACAATAAGCCTTACACACTTATTCCAGGCAACCAATCACAGCAATTGAAACTTAAAATACGTTTTAACCACTTGTTCTAAGCAAAATGTTGAAGAAATTGAATCTGAAAACAGGCATAAAACACTTATTCTAAGGAACAAATCAAGGCAAATAATCTAAAAACTAGTACATTAAATTATTTTAAAGATACACTGCAAAAATATTGAGGAGGGATACAGGAGGGATTCAAAATCACAACACTGGTCCAGGAGAGTGAGTCAAACGATGATTTTAATGATTTTAATGAACACACGTGTGGGAGATGAACACTGTACACAGTAGTGATGTGTGATACCACTAATTTTCTTTCTGATCCGATACCAAGTAATATTCAGGGTGGTATCGACGATACTGATCCAATACCGATACTTTGTACAATAACTTATTTTATTTATTGTATCTCAAATTATAGCGTCATAATGATTACAGGACATCAGATTTCTTGTTCTTATCACTTAATAATGCAAAGTTCATCATATAGAAATAAAAAAAAACTGAAGTTGTGCACTATTTGAACAGCTTGCCTGCCTGCAGCACTAAAGGACTCCATGAGAAACGTCTGTCTCGCCCTAGCAGCACCTGTCCCTGTCCTCCTCTTTAGTTCGCCTCAACATACGCTCGTCATATTCTGTGATATGATTTACTCTGAGGTGTTTGACAAGGTTAGTGATGTTGCCACAACCATACATCCCAACCCTCCCGATTTTTCCGGGAGAATACCAAATTTTAGTGACCCTCCCGAAAATCTCCCGGAGCCACCATTCTCCCGAATTTCTCCCGATTTTCCCCCCGGACAACAAAATTGAAAAGTAGTTCCTTTGAATGTAGACAATCCGAATGTTATAGTTTCTTTCCACTGTGTTCCTGTTAATGATAAACTACAAATTTACCCTAAATTACTAAAATATCGATATTTTAATATGAGAATCGATTCTAGAACATAAATGATTGGTATCAGAGGAATCGATATTTCAGGATCGATCCGCACATCACTAGTGCGCAGACAGCATCGATCTCACTCGAACAATACACAATCAGTTGTTTTTATATCATCAGGGAGTATTTACTGATGGCCCTTCCGCGTCATCACATGCATCAGTTTCAAAACCACAAATGTTCTGTTAACAACTTTTAACACAGTTAGAAAAGAACATTTTCACACACAGAGCCCCTGCTGTTGATGAGGTCCGCCCCGAGTTCCTGAAGGCTCTGGACGTTGTAGGGCTGTCCTGGTTGACACGCCTCTGCAATGTTGCGTGGAGATCAGGGGCAGTACCTGTGGACTGGCAGACCGGGGTGGTGGTCCCCATCTTTAAGAAAGGGGACCGGAGGGTGTGTTCCAACTACAGGGGGATCACACTCCTCAGCCTCCCTGGGAAAGTCTATGCCAGGGTGCTGGAAAGGAGAGTTCGTCCGTTAGTCGAACCTCGGATACAGGAGGAACAATGCGGTTTTCGTCCTGGTCGCGGAACACTGGACCAGCTCTTTATCCTCTCCAGGATACTTGAGGGTGCATGGGAGTTTGCCCAACCAGTCTACATGTGTTTTGTGGACTTGGAGAAGGCATTCGACCGTGTCCCTCGGGGTGTCCTGTGGGAGGTGTTGCGGGAATATGGGGTGTCTGGCCCATTGCTACGGGCCATTCGATCCCTATACAACCGTTGCAAGAGCTTGGTTCGCATTGCCGGCAATAAGTCGGACTCATTCCTGGTGGGTGATGGGCTCCGCCAGGGCTGCCCTTTGTCTCCGGTTCTGTTCATAATTTTTATGGACAGGATTTCTAGGCGCAGCCAAGTGGCGGAGGGCTTTCGCTTTGGTGGCCTCAGAATCTCATCTCTGATTTTTGCAGATGATGTGGTTCTGTTGGCTTCATCGGGTGAGGGCCTCCAGCTCGCACTGGAACGGTTCGCAGCCGAGTGTGAAGCAGCGGGAATGAGGATCAGCACCCCCAAATCTGAGGCCATGGTTCTCAGCCGGAAAAGGGTGGAGTGCCCACTCCGGGTCGGGGATGAGTTCCTGCCCCAAGTGGAGGAGTTCAAGTATCTCGGGGTCTTGTTCGCGAGTGATGGGAGAAGGGAGCCGGAGATCGACAGACGGATTGGGGCTGCAGCTGCAGTAATGCGGACGCTGCACCGGTCCGTCGTGGTGAAGAGGGAGCTGAGTGTAAAAGCGAAGCTCTCAATTTACCGGTCGATCTACGTCCCTACCCTCACCTATGGCCACGAGCTGTGGGTAGTGACCGAAAGAACGAGATCGCGGATACAAGCGGCAGAAATGAGCTTCCTCCGAAGGGTGGCTGGCCTCTCCCTTAGAGATAGGGTGAGAAGTTCGGCCATCCGGGAGGGGCTCAGAGTAGAGCAGCTGCTGCTCCACATCGAAAGGAGCCAGCTGAGGTGGTTCGGGCATCTGACAAGGATGCCCCCTGGGCGCCTCCTGGGTGAGGTGTTCCAGGCATGTCCCACCGGGAGGAGGCCCCGGGGCAGACCCAGGACACGCTGGAGAGATTATATCTCTCGGCTGGCCTGGGAACGCCTTGGTATTCCCCCGGATAAGCTGGAGGAGGTGGCTGGGGAGAGGGAGGTCTGGGCCTCTTTGCTTAGGCTGCTGCCCCCGCGACCCGGCCCCGGACAAAGCGGATGAAGATGGATTTTCTACGTCTCCACGGCAGGTGCTTCCTGTCGCTGCTGGATGCTCGCTTATCGTCTGGAACATTAGCAGCAGTTCTGCAACAAACTGTTCTTTTGCAGGCACAAAATGCAGTCACAAGCAAAATACGATTAAACTTTCACCTATAAATGAGTCCATCTACTGTGTGGGTGTGTGTGTGTGTATATGTGTCGACCTGAAATGCACTCAGTTTCACCTCTCACCTCACCAGCTAAACCTTGTAACCTTTCCACCAGACAGAAGGCCAGCATGTACACAACTGAAACTATATGTGTAATATATTGAATAAATGTTTTAATCAAATGCCACTACTCAAAGCTTAATATTAAGATTATAAATGAATAAAACATGATAAAGAATAACATGATATAAGTGTTTTATAAGCGTGTAAGCAACCTTTCCACAGCTCTAGGCCACTTTACTCAATAGATCGGCCGGATATCGCGCCGGACGAAGCTTCTGACCATCAATTAACTGACTGAGCTTCAACTCTTTAATAAGCACCAAAATGCAATGTGTATAAAATGATTACAGTTGCTCCTGCAATGACAGATTATTAAATGATTATGATACCGCCTATAATACAGACTTTAATGTAATGTTAACAGCTTCAATAAATGCTTTAATGCACGTTACGTGGTTACGTGGTTCTAATGCAATGATAATACTGATAATAAAATAGCAGTAAAATAACTTCTTTAATCCTACATAAGAATTAAAAAAATAATTCAAGTGTAAATTGCAACTTCAAAACTATCAGGCCCAAACCTTCCAACACAGACCTAAGTTATATCTTGCTCAAACAACTCTACGTTTGAATAAAAATTTCTCCAGCCTGCCATGACTGTTTTGTATGAGCCTGTGGTGTCTTGCTCATGGATTTTGTCCTTTAACACTTCAGTCTGAATGGCAGACAGAAGCCTTGCCACACATTCAGGATAGGTGAGATGCAGGGTGTAGTAGTATGCCATAAGATACAGCAAACCTTCTCCGAGGTCATCTGTGGCAAATGTGGTGATGGGAGTGGTTCCATCTGCAATAAGACAGCGGGACCCTTCAAAGAGCAGAACAGGGCTGATGCTGGATCTTCTGTTGGCAAAAGAAAAACAAAGACAAAATTGTACAATGTACGGAGAAACTCCAACGCTATCAGGGTAGTTCAAATAACCACAAGTATGTATTAGACTTGGACTTCACTTTATTGCACCCTTTGGGGTGCACCCTTGGGGGTGATACATGAATGATGACAACCATAGATCAGATGCGCTACAGTCCATATTAATGTTATTTTTCTTTAGATAGACAAATACTGTATAGAAAATCCCAAATATTCATGCCATTGAAAAATGTAATAAATTCTGCCTCATCACCGTTAGGATTATGTCTTTACACACTTTAGGAAATGACAAAAATACTGCACCTGTGATAGTTAAATATATAATTATTTCCAATTTCTGTTTTTAATTTCTTTATGATTTTCTTTATTATTTTTATTGAAATGTTTTGATCTATCAGTGTTTGTGCCATTTCAGACTTCTGCACACGTTCCCAAATATAAACTACATTGTTGGAGGACTTGGCATGGATAAAAACACCATATGCCAAATAAACTGTTAAAGTGAAGGCTTTAGGGGCATTATTTGATAACAAATATGAAGAAACCCAGACCTGAAGGACAAGAATCAGTGCTTCACTGGCATGTCCCATCTTCTTGGGTGGTGCAGCTTGTGATGGGAAGAGAGTTGGTAGTGCCCTGAACAGGGCTATGTTTAAACAGAACAGGAAAGAAAGGACTAAATCAACTTTCAGTTGAATATTCAATATTATAGCCATAATTGTAATGTTTCACTTACAACTGTTGTCACCAGAACTGCTCCTTGGTGGCAAAAGCATGTTTGATCCACCACTTGAATCTGCATCATAATCTTCTCCCTGGTCACATGGTGAGATATCCATGAGACGCCTTTTCTTTAGTTTCATCATAAATAAGAAAACAAAAATAGTTATATTACAGGAGTCCTAAACAAAATGTGTCGTGCTAGGTGTTTTTAAATCAAAAGCAGCAAAACTTGCCTCTTTGTGAATATGAGCCCACAACTGTTTCCTCCTCATAAAATTTTCAGGCCCTGGAAGCAGGTCCCTTAAATCGCCCCTACTGAGGGTGTGGAGCAAGACCTCGTCTATGTTGGCAGCTGTAAATAAAAGTCAGTAACTTTCAAAAATGTAAAAGTTGTACATCTCTTTAAATGTATACATTTGACTGTTCAAAAAAGAAAACAATTCCAAATTGCCATTTTGTCAAATACCTTTAAATGTAATTTAAATATTTTATTGATTTGACAACATAAAACTGATTCTATGTAGGTCACTGTCAGTGTGTGCAACACAAAATTCATTTAGACATTAATTTGCATAAATATGCGTATGCTTGGCCCACCATTTAGAACTGAAAGGCTGCAATCATCCAAACCCTCCGTGATTTACTGGTGTAGCTTTTGTCAGAACTTTTCCCTGAGGAAAGAAAAACATATGTTCGGGTGAAAAAGAAAAACTGAGTCAAGACACCACCTGCCATGGATCCAAAGTCTATGCAATCAGACACCTGGATAAGGTGCAAAAGACAGATTAAGTAGAGCCTGTGTTAATTCCATGGTTAAGTCTTATAAAATTGCTCACTTAAATTTTATGACGAGGCTATTCCAAACTAGTTTTCAAACTAAAACTAATAGTGCCCAACTGCTTGTCAAATCATTCAACAAATGATCAAAGCTCAGATTAGGCCACTTCATCCATAAGAAAAAATGTTACCTCACTTCAGCAAGGTTAAAGTGACCTGATTTATATGAATAGTTTACAACATAAATAATTGGATTATAATTATAATTTTCTTCCTCACTGGCAGAACTCAGGTGGTGAGGGTGGGCAGGTGCGTCTCTAACAGCATCACCATCAACACAGGAGCACCACAGGGATCTGTCCTCTCGCTAGGGCTGAACGATTATGGAAAATAATCTAATTGCGATTTTTTGCCCCAAGATTGCGATGCGATATGCGATTATTTTTTAAGGTCTTTGTCTTCTGTATTATTAAACAAAGACAAGCAATACATCATATAGTATGGCCAATACTATATTACATTAATTTTAAACTGTTCTTTCCTGGAAGACAGACCTCTGTTATGATGACATGAGGTGATGCATGAATTGATGACTGACATTTTTATTTAACTTCTTCAATCACAACAGTATATTTGAACATACACAATAGTTTATTTTTAGCTTACAAACATCTGAGCATAAAGTGCTGACAAGGAACCCTGGTGTAAACATTAAAATGAAAGTCAGTACAATGTGCAGATTGCAGAAATATACATAAAAAAAATCAGTGGCTTTACCACACTCAGTTTTTCGACATCTGTGAACTACTAGACAGTCATTAAATTAAAAAATAATATTAAATAAATAAAACTAATAAATAAAAAATACACACATCTTACTGATCTTTGCAGTCAGTAACATTACACATAAAGTGCAAACATAATAGCAATTGTATAAACACACACACAAACACGCCTTTAAAATTTAAAGGCGTGAAATTGGACGGTCTAGTTCTGAATAGCGTCACCGCTGTCTCGGTGGAGTTTAATAAACTCGGCCGTCTGCTTCTTACTATCTAAAATATAACCAGACACTGGTGTAAATTCTCGACTGTCTCATACTTCTGTTTAATAAGTTTTCTGTTTGACATTTAGTCAGCTGTGTGAAAACCAAGGAGGAACCCACCCGGGGGATTAATAAAGTTTTATTTTATCTAATCTAATAACTTTAATCTCAGCCAAACCGATTTACTCACGAACAAACAAAACACTGAAAAAAGCCCAACAATAACATTTTTAGGTTGTCTAAGTGACATATATATTACGTTTAACCCAAGCAGCGAAAGTCCGCGGTGATCTGAAAATGATGTGCCGGGAGTTGTGCCGTTCTCGGCTGCATCAGTAACCCTCGAGCTCCCGGCTAGCTGTCGAGCTGGTGGGTAGCAGACGTCTCCGAAAACGTCGAAGCACTTTTGCAAATATGGGATATCTTGATAAACCGAGCAGATATTTGATATTTACACAACTACTTTCTCGCCTGAAAATATGTTAAAAGTTTATTTTGTGACCCAGAAAGATTAGTATGAGTAATTTTAAAACTTAGTAGCGGCCGCCATTGTTGGAAACTGGAGTTTGGCTGGGCCGCGCTATGAATTCTGGGATATGGTAGGCCACGAAGGACACACCCGACCCATCCTTCAAATTCGGGGAAAAGGAGGACGCATTTGTCGGCTACATTCGGAGGAGTCTACAAATTTGGACAGCCTTCGGCGCGTCGCTGTGACGTAATCGGTCTACAAATGCGGCCTCAGGAGGATGCAGCCCATGAATTTGGACATGTCCAGAGTATAATCGCAGCCTTTGCGGTTAGAAAATTGCACTTGATCATGTCGCGATATTATCGCAAATGCGATATATCGTTCAGCCCTACCTCTCGCCACTGCTCTACTCCCTCTACACTTCAGACTGTGTGGCCACCCATGGCTCCAACACCATTGTGAAGTTTGCTGACGACACAGTGGTGTTGGGTGCCATCTCCAACAACGATGAGACGGCCTACATGGATGAAGTGAAGAATCTGGCATCGTGGTGCCAGGACAACCACCTCCAGCTGAACGTCAGCAAGACCAAGGAGCTAGTGGTGGACTTCAGAAGGGGTCAGCACAGAGACTACAAGCCCATTATCATCAATGGAGCTCCAGTGGAGAGGGTGCAGTCCTTCAAGTATCTTGGTGTCCACATCTCCTCAGACCTGACATGGGCTGCCCACATTCAGGTCCAGACCAAAAAGGCTAGGCAGCGCCTGTATCACCTACGACAACTGAGGAAGTTCAGGGTCTCTCCAAAGATCCTCAGGATTTTCTATACAGGCGCTGTGGAGAGCATCCTCACACAGAACATGACATCGCGGTTTGGGAACAGCTGTGTGAAGGACCAAAAAGCTCTCCAGAGAGTGATCCGTACAGCAGAACGCTGCTGCAGGATTGCTCTCCCCCCGCTTCAGGACACCTACACCAGGAGATGCCGGACTAGAGCAGCGCAGATACTGAAGGACCCGTCCCATCCTGGCAACAAACTGTTCCAACTTCTGCAATCTGGTAGAAGGTTCCGCATCTTCCGGGCAAGGACAGAGAGACTCAAGAGGAGCTTCTATCCCCAAGCCATCCGTGCCCTAAACACACACACCCGCCCTCTCACATCATCTATAATTGACTGAGACAGGACTCTTCCAGACACTAAACCAAGGCACAATGTACATTTCAATTCCTTTAATTTTAAATATGTTTATATTGTCTATCCTGTAAAATAGTCAGATGTCTATTCATATTAATGTACAGAATTCACCTGCTTGCTGCTACTACTGCACATTCACCCAATGTATATACTACATATATATATATATATATATATATATATATATATATATATATATATATAATGTTCTTCCTCTACACCCCCCCCAATTTTTTTGCACATGTCGAGGAGCGTGTCAGGCTACATTTCACTGTGTGTTATACTTGTATAACTATGCATGTGACAAATAAAGAACCTTGAACCTTGAACCTACCTAGACGGTGTCTTGGCAAGTTTTCAGGATTTGTCACACAAATTTGACCTCCCTCGTTCAGCTTATTTAGATACTTCCAAGTTCGTCACTTCCTTCAGCATCATAACCCTGACTTTGCAAATATAACTCCATTTACTGCTGTAGAGGATCTGTTGAAACTAACATTTAAGTCTAAAGGTCTAATCTGAAGAATTAGTAATTGTATAGCCTCCTTTCAGAATATAACAATGGCAAAGATCAAAGCAGACTGGGAGAATGAGCTGGGGGTGGTTTTGGAGGAGGAGACCTGGGAGAGCGCTCTTTTAAGAGTAAACAACAGCACTTTCTGTGCCAAATTAAACATCATACAGTTCAAGATTCTACACCGCATTCAATACTCCAAGGCAAGACTGGCCAAAATATTTCCAAACATAGATGCAAGCTGCGAGACATGTAGAAATCCCTCTGCAGATTTAACACATATGTTTTGGTCATGTCCAACTTTAAAAGCCTACTGCTCAACAATTTTCAAAACATTGTCCGAAGCATTGAATGTTGAGCTTCAACCCAATGCAGTTATGAGCATATTTGGTGTCACAGAGAGAAGACATAGAACACTAAGTAACAGTCATAAAAACATAGTCGCTTTCACTACACTGCTTGCAGCAGAAGGATATTGTTGCATTGGAAATCAAAAAAGCCACCCAAAGCGGCTCTGTGGTTCAGTGACCTGACACAATTTATACAGTTGGAAAAGATAAAGTACGCTCTCAAGGGGTCGAAGGAGAGATTCTTTGCTGTTTGGGATACATTTAGAGAAAATTAAAACCATACCCACCTGAAAGATGCTTTTTTATTTTTTCTGTGTGATTGGGATTCATTTTGTGTAAACTATTCCCCTTTAAGTGCACATCTTCAAATATGGTGAACTTCCTTGTACCTCATTTAAATTCACTTTATTCATTTATTTATTTTAATTTCTTTCCCCTTCTGGATCGGTGTCCAATATGTTCTTGGGGTGGGGTAAATATATAAAAAGGAGCATTGTGGCCTTGCTATATCTATGTCTTTGTACACAGCAAATCCAGCATGTCCAAATTAACACTGTCGGATTTGATTTCAACACTATTAAAGTGTCTATATGGGTCCACACCAGAGAGTGTTAATTTAACTCTTTTTGAGAGTTGGTACGTTAACTCTGATTTAGTGTTAAACACCAAATCTGTCTGGAGTTGATAATTTAATACTTGGTGTTAAGAGTTTATATATTAACTCTCAAAGAGTATTTTAGTTTAACTACGTAAGAGTTATCTTCTAATTCATTCTAAAAAGCGGGAATTTTACTGTTCTGAACTTCTAGAAATTTCTTTTGGAAATAAACATTTACTAAAAAGATGCAATGGTTTTTGAAAAACATTTATTCTGAACTGTGCACCACAATTTCAAAACATTTTCTGAAAGATGTAACAGTGTACATGTTCTCACTTTCATTAGAATTGTGTTTATCAAAAGGTCTGACATGGTAAATGCAAATAATAGCATTCTCATCAACTATTTCTTCAATACAATATGCATGTCCTTCATTCATCCCTTTGTGGAACTTCAACGCACTTCTGCTCTCCCCCATATTCCATCTTCACAAGCATATCCTGTGCGGAGATTGAATAAAAATTAGTTGACACTAATTAATGGCACAAATAATCCAGTAAACAATTGCAGCACAGTAAAAAAAAAAAAAAGGAATCCTCTTTGAGACATTACTTGTGTAAAGTATTTTCCCAAAAGACAAGGACACAGGCAACAGGTAATACTGAACTAAATGTAAAACCTCAACCTTTTTAATTTTTACCTAAACCGTGTGCACAAAACTCTGGAGGGATCTATGCTAACGTAGAATCGAGTCAGGACGTCTGCTACTGCTGTTTGCTCGTTTTTTTTTTAAGGGAGATCGTTTTCAGGCTTCAAGTAGCACCATTATACCAACATTTCACATTCTAGACATTGTTTTAGGTGTATTTGACCAAAAGTTTGACTGAAAATTCACATGCAAGCTTTTTTTCAAGGCTGTGGTATTTGCCCGCAAACAATACCTTTCAGCTAGCTAAAACAGAATATTATGCTATCACCGAGCAACATGGCTAATGCCTTTCACACAGCTTTGTCTCAACTCCAAAGAGCCACAGAAGTAAAAGCTCATAATAATAATTGAAACAATCTTTGAAAAAATGACTTACCAAGCATGGCAAACAACTCAAATATGTAGAGCAAAATGTTCTGAAACGGCTTCACTTCAGCTTCGATTGGAGCCGTGCTGGGGGCGGAGTCTGTGAATTTACTCTATTGGTGTCATAGCCCCTGTAGGAGTTCAGAGTTAAGAGGTCAAGAGTTAATGTTTCCATTGTAACACATCCAGATTTGACAGAGAAACACTCATTTTTAACACTCGATTTTAACTACTATCATTTTACACCTCAGAGTTACATTAAAAGAATGTGACTCTGCTTAGAGTAAAATTAACTCTACTTTTGCAAGAAGACTATTAACACCAAAACATTTAACACTTTTGAATTTGCTGTGTACTATGTTGTTGATGCTCAATAAAAAAAAGTTAAAAAAAAAACAACAACCTAGCAACAAACAAAAACATCAAGAAATCAAAGATTAACAATACAAAGCAGAAAACGCTGGGTCACCGACCCAGGACCGTGACACCTGCCTAATTTTGATTGTCCTTGTCTCCTGTGTATTGTCTTCAGTTTCGCTCGTTATGTCTAATTTGCCCCAGGTATATTCCCATGTGTCTCCACTTTTCCCAATCACTCTCCTGTGTAAATATTTTCTCAGTCTCCCCTTGTCTTTTGCCAGAGTGCACTGTCCTATTTCCTGGTCTTTGTTCCCTAGTGTTTCCTTGTCAGAGTTAGTCAGTTTGCATTTATTTTCCCATCTTGTACTTTTGCTCACATCAGCCCATGGGTAGGTGGTAACAAACTATGTCATCTTGACTTTATTATGAAAGACCCAAATTTGTGTCATGAAACACACATTTGACTACTGTTGTTGTGATTTGTCATACATGAGAGTGTAGGTATGTCTATAACAGACAGTGTTTAAAGGTTGTGAGATTATTATATTATTTTATGCCCCTAATTAAAGATTGTGAAATCATTATGTAGTTTTAGTTTGCATTATTCTCCTGACTTAGAAGAAGGTGATAACTATTACACTTATTAAACTGATTTGTATTACATTAGACTGCTGATTTATTGTGAATGAATGATATTGTTTTATGATGCATGATACTGCTGAGTTATAAGAAATACTGTTTTCAGAGAGTCATCGCCTTATTTGTCTGATTAGAAAAGAACAGAACAGACTGCACAGGAAGCCAAGGTCATAACTCAGGCTCACTGAGAGAGAGAAAGAATGTGGATGTTTAGGTTTTATGACTAGGTGGAGGGGGCTGAAGCTATAAGAATGGGAGGAACGCTCAGACACTTCGAGATCAGGCGGACACCCTCCCGCGCTCATCTCCCTTCCAGATGGTTTATGCTCATAAAGTGTTGAATTGTATCGAATAAAAGATTGTTGATTGAGCATTTATACGCCGAGTATCGTTCTTCCTTCAGCCCAAAGATCAAAAGAATTGGGAGGATTCAACAAGGTATATAGCACAAACTGTATGAATGTGTGAATAAGGTCTCCTGATTTGCTATCGAGTCATGAGTAAGAGACTCAGTTGAAGCTGCAGAGACTAGTTTGGCATTAATAATCACATGTTATCATTAATGCCAAACTAATCACATTTTTTAAACATACCAATTTATATTAGCAGTCACCTTAAAGCATTTTAAATACTGACCATACTGACTGCACTGACACTGTCACACTACTTACTTCCAGAATCGGGTCAATATTATTATAAATACTGGTCTTTTATTTCATGGTCATTTCAGTAATAAGAGTGACTGCAAGACGGCAACAATTTGGAGTACATCCTCCCCTGATTTATTTTGTTTTGTTCCTTTGTACACAATAAAGCAGATTACTCATTAGATCATCCCCTGCAGTTTGTCAGACAAGTGATGGAGAGGCTCATCTCAAGCTTAATAATAACTGTAATTTGGGGCCATAACAGCTATTTGGAGTAATTTGATATTCACTCTAGTGGCACTTGTCTGCAATCCATCTTATAGAAAGATAAGGCTACCCAGGAATCCAAGAACTGAAAATGCTTATTTTTTTATGAATGAAATTCTCATATCAAGTCCTGGTGTAATAAATATGTTTGTTTAAAAGGGGGAGTGTCTTTTATAAATTAGCACCTGTGCCAAGAAGGCTTTGGCAGTTTGAAAACTTCTCTTGAGTTTAAACTAAGAAAAGTTTTCAACCTGGGAATTGCCAGAGCAGTATTTCTAAAGATTTATGCCACTATAAGTCTTCTGGACATACTCGTATTAGCTCCTGGAAACAGTTTGCACTTCACCATTGTGCTCACGATTGTGTCTGAAATAAAAATAAAAGTTGAAATCCCTGCTCCTCAATAGTTATAAACCATTCAACCATTTTCCTCCCCCTTACTCATGAACCATAAGAGCTGATTATAATGCAAAGGTGAAGACCACACATTTGGGGGGGTTTCCGTTCTATCCACCTATTCTGCAGAGAACTGAAAATGTTATAAAACAGATAAATAGAGCAATTCACTTTCATTTATATAACACCGAATCACAACATCAGTGGCCTCAAGGTGCTTTCTATTGAAAGGGAAAGACAATACAACAAGAGAGAGAAAACTCCAAGAAGTGAAGAACCCCCTATGAGCAAGCACTCAGAAAAACCATGGTCACTTGGGGGTGTGGGGAAGGAGACAGGAAAGGAAGCCAGACTTTAATAATAACTAATGATTAAATGCAAAGTGGCATAGAAACACACACAGAATGAAAAGAGACCAGTGAAGAAGAAACACTCACTCTATCATGGGAAGCTCCCAGCAGGATATTGCATTGTAGCTAAGGAATGGTTCAGAGTGAACTGATACAACCCATGGTATAAGTGTTATGAAAAAGTAACGTTTGAAGCCTAATCAAATGAAAATCAAATCGAAATGCCACTCCTGAATCAGAAGGCCTGTCTTCTAATTACACAAACTGAAGCCTGAAAGCTGAAGGCTCAGCCTCCCATTTTATTTTCAAACACGCTGGACAGCAATACCCCGAGACCAAAGTGCCCTATTGGGGTGATAAGGTCTTTAAGATAAGATGGGGCCTGATTATTCATGATCCTGTTATTTAAGGAGAAGGATTTTAAATTGGACATATAAAAATATTTTAAAGAGAACACAATAAAATACAAATACAAATATAAAAAACCTTCTGCCTTGTAAACAGTTCTCTTCTAATGTCCACCATGTGTCATTGTCACATGGTGGACATTAGGCCATCTCTGTTACCTGCTGTTTGTAAATACCCGCTTGTGCTGACCTAGCCTGTTCTGTCTTTTGCTTGTTACAAGTGCTGAGCCTCCTCAGAAACCTTGCTTACCCTGTTATGTGCTACTCATCAGCTCTCTGTAATTTTTCAAACACAAAGTAGTGCATGATTATTTGTAGTTTTCACTTTTGGTGTAGTAAACAGCATGTATATACATATACATATGTATATACATATACATATGTATATGTATATACATATGTATATGTATATATGTTTCACGCCTATGTTTCACGCCCTGTTGAACTCTCTCTTCAAAGTTCTTTTCAACTTTCCCTATACTAGCTGTAGCTCAGGTGGCAGAGCAGGTCAGCCACTAATCAGAAGGTCGGTGGTTCGATCCCAGGCTGCCTCCTGGCTGCATGCCAAATATCCTTGGGCAAGATACTAACCCCATGTTTGCCTACTGGTGGTGGTCAGAGGGCCCGGTGGCGCCAGTGTCCGGCAGCCTCGCCTCTGTCAGTGTGCCCCAGGGTGGCTGTGGCTACAATGTAGCTTGCCATCGCCAGTGTGTGAATGTGTGTGTGAATGGGTGAATGACTGAATGTAGTGTGAAGCGCTTTGGGGTCCTTAGGGAC
Source organism: Diplotaxodon limnothrissa (assembly GCF_057381915.1). Lineage (NCBI taxonomy): Eukaryota > Metazoa > Chordata > Actinopteri > Cichliformes > Cichlidae > Diplotaxodon > Diplotaxodon limnothrissa. Next base: position 1,433,335 of record NC_140606.1, read on the forward strand.
TAGAAAAGCGCTATACAAATACAGGCCATATATATATATATTACACACACACACACACACACATACACACACACATATTTATATATACACATATATACAGGGAGTGCAGAATTATTAGGCAAGTCGTATTTTTGAGGAATAATGTTATTATTGAACAACAACCATGTTCTCAATGAACCCAAAAAACTCATTAATATCAAAGCTGAATGTTTTTGGAAGTAGTTTTTAGTTTGTTTTTAGTTTTAGCTATTTTAGGGGGATATCTGTGTGTGCAGGTGACTATTACTGTGCATAATTATTAGGCAACTTAACAAAAAACAAATATATACCCATTTCAATTATTTATTTTTACCAGTGAAACCAATATAACATCTCCACATTCACAAATATACATTTCTGACATTCAAAAACAAAACAAAAACAAATCAGCGACCAATATAGCACCTTTCTTTGCAAGGACACTCAAAAGCCTGCCATCCATGGATTCTGTCAGTGTTTAGATCTGTTCACCATCAACATTGCGTGCAGCAGCAACCACAGCCTCCCAGACACTGTTCAGAGAGGTGTACTGTTTTCCCTCCTTGTAAATCTCACATTTGATGATGGACCACAGGTTCTCAATGGGGTTCAGATCAGGTGAACAAGGAGGCCATGTCATTAGTTTTTCTTCTTTTATACCCTTTCTTGCCAGCCACGCTGTGGAGTACTTGGACGCGTGTGATGGAGCATTGTCCTGCATGAAAATCATGTTTTTCTTGAAGGATGCAGACTTCTTCCTGTACCACTGCTTGAAGAAGGTGTCTTCCAGAAACTGGCAGTAGGACTGGGAGTTGAGCTTGACTCCATCCTCAACCCGAAAAGGCCCCACAAGCTCATCTTTGATGATACCAGCCCAAACCAGTACTCCACCTCCACCTTGCTGGCGTCTGAGTGGGACTGGAGCTCTCTGCCCTTTACCAATCCAGCCACGGGCCCATCCATCTGGCCCATCAAGACTCACTCTCATTTCATCAGTCCATAAAACCTTAGAAAAACCAGTCTTGGGATGTCTGTGAAGGTTCTCAGTCATCCAGGTCATCGTAGTCAAAGGAGCTTGCAAAGAAAAGCGTCTGGACTTCTTTAAGTTGCTTGAAGACGTTTCACCTCTCATCCGAGAAGCTTCTTCAGTTCTAAGGTCAAATGGTGGAGAGTCCCAGATATAAACCTAGTGGGAGTTTCCCCCCACAGAGGGACAAAAGGACCCCCTGATGATCCTCTAATCGCCTGAGCCAAGGTGTGAAACTGGCCGTGGGTCCCAATCAGCCAGAGTTTCGGGTGAGCTCATTGTGAAACCTGGCCCCACCTTATCATGCGAATTCCTGAGGTCAGATGGCCCAGGATGTGAGTGGGCGTTAAGGCGTCTGGGAAGGGATCTCAAAACTGGATTATAGATGGCAGCGAGTTGGTGTCGTAAGCCCCACCTCTGTTCAAAGATGGTCGCTCACAGTGGACATAGATGGCTTCTTTCACTCCTCTTTCAAACCATCTGTCCTCTCTGTCCAAAATGTGAACATTGGCATCCTCGAAAGAGTGACCTTTGACCTTTAGATGCAGATGGACTGCTGAGTCTTGTCCTGTGGAGGTGGCTCTTCTGTGTTGTGCCATGCGCTTGTGAAGTGGCTGTTTGGTCTCTCCAATGTAGAGGTCTGAGCATTCCTCGCTGCACTGTACAGCATACACCACATTGTTAAGTCTGTGTTTTGGCGTTTTGTCTTTCGGGTGAACCAGTTTTTGTCTGAGCGTGTTGCTGGGTCTGAAATACACTGGAACCTTAGAACTGAAGAAGCTTCTCGGATGAGAGGTGAAACGTCTTCAAGCAACTTAAAGAAGTCCAGACGCTTTTCTTTGCAAGCTCCTTTGACCAGTCTTGAGATATTTCTTGGCCCACTCTTGACGTCTCAGCTTGTGTGTCTTGTTCAGTGGTGGTCGTCTTTCAGCCTTTCTTACCTTGGCCATGTCTCTGAGTATTGCACATCTTGTGCTTTTGGGCACTCCAGTGATGTTGCAGCTCTGAAATATGGCCAAACTGGTGGCAAGTGGCATCTTGGCAGCTGCACGCTTGACTTTTCTCAGTTCATGGGCAGTTATTTTGCGCCTTGGTTTTTCCACACACTTCTTGCGACCCTGTTGACTATTTTGAATGAAACGCTTGATTGTTCGATGATCACACTTCAGAAGCTTTGCAATTTTGAGACTGCTGCATCCCTCTGCAAGATATCTCACTATTTTTGACTTTTCTGAGCCTGTCAAGTCCTTCTTTTGACCCATTTTGCCAAAAGAAAGGACGTTGCCTAATAATTATGCACACCTGATATAGGGTGTTGATGTCATTAGACCACACCCCTTCTCATTACAGAGATGCACATCACCTAATATGCTTAATTGGTAGTAGGCTTTCAAGCCTATACAGCTTGGAGTAAGACAACATGCATGGAGAGGATGATGTGGACAAAATACTCATTTGCCTAATAATTCTGCACTCCCTGTATATACCACACACACACACACATATTCACTAACTACATTCACACACATTCATACTCCGATGGACGCATCAGAGAGCAACTTGGGGTTAGTATCTTTCCCAAGGATAGTTGACATGAAGACTGGAGGAGCCAGGAATCGAACCACCATCCTTCCGATCAGTACGTGACCTGCTCTACCTCCTGAGCTACACCCATCATGGGTGATGGGGTGGCTGGGGCTCTCTTCAGCTCTTCCTAGGCTTCCCAGGAGGGTAGCATGGATGCCCCTCCGGTGGTCATCCTTGGGCTCTCAGGCTCTGGGGCCTCTGGATGTCTGGGGCTTGGATCTCCTCCATGCCTGCTTCATGCACTGGGGGATGGGGCCATGGCTCCCTACACCCTCTAGCAGATCGTTACATGGAGAAACCTTTAGAATACTAGCGCACTCATCCACACAGGTGTGCACGCGGGTGTTCACTGTCCACAGACATAATCTACAGTACATCTTTCTTGGCTGCTAAAGCACATTGTGTGCTGTCGGTCATGCATACTGCACAACAACATTCAATATTTAGTATTTATGGATATTTACACCTAGCTAGATTAATGCGATGGTGCTGTGTTTATTATTTTTGGTCTTTTTTTTCTTCTTTTTTTTCTCTCCACAGGTGATCCGGGAGATTTATTTTTTTTAAGTGCCCTTTCTTATTGTCCCTCTCCCCCTCTGTTTTTCTTTTCCTTCATCTTTCTTTCTCCCTTTCCTATCCCCCAGCCATGTCTGTCCCATCTGTAACAACTGAAAATAAAAACAAATAATAAAAACAAAGGTCGATCAAGTGGACCATTACGGCAAGGCCATGATGATCCACTTGGTAAAGTAAATCCGTTGGGCATCTTTGTTGTCCTTCAGACAACAATTCTGCTAAAGAACCAAACGGCACAGGCAAAAAATAATAATAATAAAATACTATATTGCTTATTGCAACTTATTTGCTCATTTCCCTTACACGCACTGAACTTGAGTGATATTGGTGTTGACCAAAACATCATCATCATCTCCACTAATTCCTTATGATGTGAAGGAGCAGCACCTGTATTCTCAGCCTCTCTGGAACTACTCTTCCTAGCTCTAATAGTCTAGTCTAATAGCAGGAAGCTCATTTCCACTGCTTGTTTCCTTAATTATGTTCCTTGGGTCACTATCCAAAGCTCATGGCAAAGGTCATAAATCTTTAGAGGGAATCAGGACATTGACAACCTGACCTTAATGCTTAGCTTCTTTTTAATGGAATAGACTAGTATATCACATCAGATCAACTTTCTCCCCCACATGGACAATCCCCTGACATACCTGTAAAGCTCTAAATGAGGTAATAACTCAAGTAAAGCAGTAAGCAATTTTCACCTTTGAACACTGAACTATAATTCTGCCAGAGAACTATGACCTAGACTTGGAGCTTCTATCTGTCGTCCTATCCACTTCAAATTCTGCTGAGAAAAAACATGCAAATTGGAGATCATCAATAAATGTTGAATATAAGCCAATGAAAACCCTTTATCATCAATAAACAGAGATGTGATACATTAAACATTAAAGCCAGCACCCTCTGTCCCTCCACTGCATGCAGAAATTCTGTTCAAACATTAATTAACAGAAATAGGTAACAAAGGCTTAACAGAGTCTAACACTCATCAGAAGAGGAATGAATCTGAGTTAATACACTGATTCCTTGAATCCAACAGAATGTATATGGAAGTGTAGGCTGGCTGTAAAAGTGAAAATGAAGCTGTAAAACTGCTGAAGGAAAAGGTGCTTTTATTTTGTGTTAGTGCTTGCATTTTCAGTAGGTTTACGTTTTCTTTCTCCCTTACAATGAGCAAAACAGATTTATCTATGTGTGAGGACTATAAATGGTGCTGTGCTAATTGGATGATGAAGCAGTGGAAAATGTAGGTTGCTGCTAAACATGTCAAAGATGTTTTTGTTTTCCTGTTGGGCAAAATTAGTTTTCCTCAAATCTATCATCCATGCAAATTAATTATTTTCTCAAAACATTAAGCCATGATTCAAATACATTAAAAAATCAATGCCAATAATTATTTAAATCGCTCCACCATCAGAGTTGTTTAAGTGTGATGGGAAGTGTGAAATCCAAAATAAATGATTTCAGTGTGTGGTGATGTAAAAGGAGTTGGGAACAATGTACCAATTTTTCTCAACAGTATTTTTGAACTTAAAAGCAGTATTTATAATATGATTTTCTTGATCTCTTTCTGTCTGGTTTTCTGAAGATTCCTAGTCCATGCCCCATAAAATCAAAGCCTTGAGTAACACAATTCTGCATGAAACTTTAATCCACGGGCTACAGGCCAGACTGGGGTTATTTCAACTTACTAACTTTGTCAGGGTTCCTGGGTCGTTCACCCAGTGTTTTCCGTTTTGTCATGTTCAGTTTATTTTCACATCTATGTTTTCTGTGCCAGCATACCGCATGCGTATTGTGTTCCAGTTATTTCCATGTATCATTAGTCAGACTAAGTTCAGCTGCGTACCCACCGGTTTCTAATCATTCATCACTGATAGGTTTGTAGCTTGAACCTATTCGCTGGAACGTTGAAGGCAATATAATTACACAGCAAGCAAGACACAAGTAGGCAAAGTTCTTCATGTTTCTCGTGCACGGGAGAGAACCGGACAAACGCCGTTCCTTCGCTTGACCCCAGTTGCTCTCGTCCGTCCTCCCGTAACACTGCTCTTTTATTGAGGTTACATGAATATGCATAAGTTCATTAACATATGACGTCTACATACACACAAAGAGTACCGTGTGTGTGTGTGTGTGTGTGTGTGTGTGTGTGTGTGTGTGTGTGTGTGTGTGTGTGTGTGGGGTCAGAGTGTGACCCCATAAATGACTTCCCTAAACCTGCTGGTCTGGAAGTCCAACAGTTCATCTAAACAAAAGGCACTTAGCCTAAAACAGATATAGCCACGTTTATCCTACCATAAAACAATAAAACAAGGTACGACCTCTTCTCATGCTCCCAGGATGTAGGCAAGGCAAGGCAAGTTTATTTGTATAGCACAATTCAACAACAAGGTGATTCAAAGTGCTTTATAGAGACATTAGAAACAAAAACAAATAAAAAGCATGATTTAAAATTGATTAAAACAAGCAAACAAACAAACTAATTAACAAACAAACACAACAGTATATAAAATCAAAACAGATAAAATCAGAACAATAGATAAAATCAGTAGTTAAAGTTTTGAAGGTGTGCATTCCAGTGTGGAATACACACCAAGCCTTTGCAGCCTGTTAAAGATCACACATCCTATCACTACACAATTGATTATACACCTCTAAGCATATATGGTTAAATATTTGTAAGCATAAATGACAATCAACAATACAAAACCTAACATTCCCCCATTTTTGACCTTTATGCTAGAAAAGTTCCCAGTTATGAATACCTCATGTCTGACAGTTTCAATGCAAACATTTTTATACTCAGCATATGTCAATCACCCTAAATTACTGTAAAAGTACACAGTTTAACAAATGTATTAGCAGTTATCCCATTCATCATTGATCTCATCCAATGGCACTATGCACCCTACGAGCAAACAAATGAACTGTTAATTTAATAGTTAAAATAAGAAAGTAACATTTTCAAAAACATCTCAGCTTTGCGGTGATCACTCATCATCTGTGCAGAGTGGTTTTAGTTCTGCAGGGTGTCATAAATGTCTCTTCCAGTTGTTTCCATCACTGTCCATAGGACCAGAGTCCAAATGTATGTAGAATAAACATTCAAACATACCAGTTGGTTTTGTTGTTTGTCAACATGGGTCTCAGCTTATCGTGAAAGCTGCAGACCTGTCAGCACTCAAGTTTTATGGCCTCTACCAACCCCCATCACCTCACTTCAGGCCTTCGTCCTGCGAGGGGGATACTTATGACTCTTCCATTGTCCACGCTCTGCAGAAAAACCCCTCTGTGGAAAGGGTGCTGGGTTCAGTTATCTTACTGCTGTTGTGATCCCAGCAGCCTTCAGAGTGTCATCGTATGCACAGTATAGTGACACAGCATTAGGTGATGTTCATAGGAAACTGCTGTCATCACCACCATAGCTTCTGGTTCCTGTGCTTTCACAGAATCATGATGCCATCCTTAGACTCCCTCTGCGATGTCGATGGAGCTTGGCACGCTCCCCTCATCCTTCAGGTGCCCGTCTGTTGTCCACAATCTCCTCTGTTGGCCTCTGGAAAGCCCCAACTTCTATTTGGAGAGCATGTCAACAATCATCAAACCACATTCTTTAGTTCAGTGAACTTCACTTATAGGCCATCAAAGCCTCATCTGAACATGGATGCACCACTTGCATAGGTTTAATACCTGTAAATAAACGGTTAATCACACAAATCACTGCAACAATAATAAAAAACATTGTTTAATATTAATCCTGGACCCCTCCTCTTGACGCATGGACACTCCCACGCGTCAACTCATCAAAACCAGATTCCTGTTTTAAAGAAAAAGGGTTAGCTAGATCATGTCCCAGGCAACATCAGGGTGTCTCCGCTGGAGTAGCTCCGTAACCCTGCAATAAAAGATGTTAGCGTGTTTTGCACATTAAGTTTGCTTAACACCTGGCTCTGCCAGGAGCCTGCATACACACCATCATGGCCTGGAAAACAAGATCTGGAAGTAAAATCAAACTTCACACTTGTAAACAATTGTATCATAAAAGTAATAAATCATTCAACATCAGCAAGACAAGTGCCATGTGCAGGTTTTCTGAAATCAGTAAACTACAATTATTACCCTAATTTGCCTCAGACATGGATCATCCCATGTACTCAGTCAACATTAATGTAATCGGTGACTTCCCTTAAGCAAAGTCACTCCACTCATATATTACTATGGGCTCAAAGTGGCCAGCTAATGAGCCCATATTCAACTATTCCATAAACACTGCATCTCTTATTTGTTTTTGTCATGACCCTGTGCCTTCTCGGCTGACTCTGTATGGCTACAAGTGTTTTTGTTGTGCTGCATCTCCCTCTCTCCCCTTCCGCGCACTGCGCTCTACCGGGGCGGAGTCATGACGGCTCCAGCCCCTGGCTCGGACACCTGCAAACAATCATCTCACTCACTTCTTAAGGCGGCTGCTGAGAGTGCTTCCTCGCTGGATTATTGTGTAACACTCGTCAGTGTCATCACCTATCTGAGCCTTTTTCCGAATTTCTGTCGTGCCACTACTTACCTGCCTTTCCTCTCTGTGCCAGATTTCTCGCCAGCCTGAGGACCGCCGTTCGGTGACCTAAAGACCGGAGCCTGAGCTACCTGAGCTTCAGTGGATTGTGTATATAGCCGTTCCCTTCCCGTGCCTGTGTTCCCCGGAGACCCTCTTCCTGTGCCCCCTCACTTGTATATACCCGCACCTGGTGTCTACGTGTAAATAAAATTGTGAACCTTAGTGACGGTCTGCCTCCGAGTCTCTCCTGAGCCTGATAGTTTTTCTCATGTCACTTGTCCGCTTCTGCTGAATCTTCTACATGCATTCTTAAAAAAAAAAAAAAACATTAGCAATACACATTGACCGTGGTCAGACGCAGGTCGACAGGTTCCAGAGGTGCCATAAAAAGACCATAAAGTTAGCCATCCATAGCTGTGGAAAGAAGTGACACTAGTTTTCAACACAGGAAATTTCTCACATGTTATTCACATTATCAAAGTAACCTTCACATTTCCCCATCAACACAGTGCAACAGCATCACCACTCATAACCTGTAAACACAGTTTTCTTCACAAATAAACCCAGAAATCCTGTAGTAGAAAAAACATCAACCAGTTGTCCTGGTATAAATCGCATCATCAAGTCACATGAAGAACTGTAATGCTGTAGAAAAGAAAATGCAAATGTTAGTGCTGCGCAGGTGTGTACACACTTTCTCACAGTGATCTCTATGAGCAACACAAGGTAGTGAATAACACCCCTGGTAGATGCACAGACACAGAAAGTGGCACCTAAAAGGTTAAATGATCACGCAACCTCGAATGTTGCCGTCATCTTTCTGCTCCTGTAAAAGGAAACACACATAGATTCATCTGCACCTTTGTCAGGTGGGGGTTAACTTCGCACAGTTGTGTTACATCAGTAAAGTCTTGACAGCTTTTGTCAGCTTTTACCAGTCAGTTTTTTTTCCTTTCACTCACTCATTCATTCATACATTCATTCTTTCTTTCTTTGCTGATAGTGGAATCGATTGTCGCATTACATTTCCACTCTCAGCAAAATGACGTCATTTCAAAAAGAAAAAGAAGAACTTTAGATCGGATTACCTCGCTGAATCCTTTTTAGGCAGGGACTCTCATTTTCTAATTGTCCCAAATAAGTGGCTTTCTCCAGAGCCCATTTTAATGTGGAGAAGCTCACTTGTAACAAATTTCTCGACGACGTGTCATACAGCGCTTTCTGTTCTAATCGTGCAGATCTGCTCAAACGACAGAGATTATTGAACAAAACTTTCAGTGCACTGTGAAAGTATCAAAGTAAAAAGGCCTCGTTAAGTCATGACACAAGCTCCTCATCTCAGGAGGGTAAATCATACCATTAGCATGGTTTATCATACCATCATACTAATTGGCAGGTTCAACTCTCCCACTTCAACAGTCCAATAGCCGGCAGTTCTCCTTCAGCTTTGTCCTGTGTTCCACTGTCTCTTCTTGCCATTTTACTCCAAAGGTGGCAAATGTCAAACTCCAACAGTCTCCTCAGTTCTCCTCAAAAGTTTTCTTCACATGCATAGTGAAGTTGCAGCTTGTTGTAAACACAGTGCCATTCATCCGATCAGACAGGATGATGGGTTTGCTTTTCTTCTCTGATGCTGTTTGTCCACACTGCTGCTGCTTGCTGGGACTCTTTGCTCAGGACTTTGCTGCTGTCTCTTTATCTGCCATGTTATTGCTCTTTGGAGCTGCATTCCTTGTCTTCAGGGAGGAGTGAGAGCTTGCTTGTGAGTTTGAGAGACACATGGTGCTGTAAATAAGTTAGCCAGAAACTTGGCCTGCATGTTTTCAATGATGTTAAACTATGACTTTCTTCCGACCGCTGCATGTGGAAAATTGATTCAGGTCTGCTTTTCACCTGAAAGTGACAAACTAAAACATTTTCATTATTATCATCACTGCTTAATCAATACACATCTCTCTCTCTCTCTGTGTTTTTGTGAACAGTGTTTTCTTAAAAGCAGAAAATGAAATTGTAGTTGTTTTTGGCTGATCAGCACAAAACCTTTTTCCTATGATTATTTTTCATCTACAATATAAATTCTCTCTCTTTTTCACTCTTTTTTTCCCTTTACAATAGCTGGTGACCTGCAGAATCACTGCTCTCACAATCAAAGGCAATTACTTTTACACAGCGCACAAAAACACTGTGACGTCAGACACATTCACACTCACTTTTTCATCTGCATAAATAAATCATTTGGGCAGTGGCATGTGCCATGGTGATCCATAAATATGATCACAAGTTTATTTAATTATTTTCAACCCACCAAAACAAATAAACAAAAACATGATGCTGATGCTATGAACACTCCACACACATGAGTCAAGATGCAGGAAAACTGCTCACGGAAACGCTGCAAACTCCAGTTATCATAGTTATCATAGTTCTGTTTCCCTCTCTTTGAGGAGTTCTCAGACAGCTCTCGATCTGATGATGTGTAGCTTGCTCATCAGCTCAGAAGAGACCGCAACGCAACCTCACACAGTGGTTGTATGCTTTGCCCACAGTGGCAAAGACTTGCACTTTCATATTCAATTCAGCTTCTCCATCATGTACCTTTAGATGTTTCATACAGGGTTCAACATATTAGTTGTTTTCACAGGTGCGCTCTATATCTCAACAATAGCTCATAATAAGACGACAGTCTTTCACACAGATCAAGTGCCTCTATGCACATCATTATATCACTTCACCTCATATGTCATTGTACTGAACTTGAGCAACCCTAAGCCTAATGCAGATTACTTTTAACAACTATCCACCTCAATTAAATCTATGGTCTGGCACACAGGCTGTTGTCGATCAGGGCAAGCTAAAGAATAAACATTTTATGTCAGCAAGGGGTGGGGGAAAGCCATTCACCAGAGCATATCTCAAGTGCTGCTGATGTGGACTGGCCTTCTCCACACGCTCTTCAAGGCTGGTGTGTTTTCTGAAAACTTCTAACATTTGAATCTCTTCCATTTATAAGCCTGCGATTAACCGCACGGCTCAGGTCCGCGTGAAACCCGCGCAGCTAAGGAGCCGTCGCTCTCTTTTATTTAAATACTTTGCGCTGCCAGGAGCAAAGTCCAGCATAAACGTCTGTCACCCTCTGACACACTCTTGGTTGCTTAGGAACCCATGATAACAACAACAGCTGCTGACGTCACAGAACACGTGTTCTGCTCCGCACACACTCGCACAAACACACTCAAACACAACAACAACAACAACAGCAACAACAACACAAAATAGGCCTAATCCGGACTCCCACTGGACCGCTCGGGACACTAACCCAATCTTTCGGGACCCTCACCCAATTCTGGGACCCTCACCCAGTTCTGGGACTCTCACCCAGTCGCGCGACAAAACCCAATGAAGGCCAAAGGAGCTTGCAAAGAAAAGCGTCTGGACTTCTTTAAGTTGCTTGAAGACGTTTCACCTCTCATCCGAGAAGCTTCTTCAGTTCTAAGGTCAAATGGTGGAGAGTCCCAGATATAAACCTAGTGGGAGTGACCCCCCACAGAGGGACAAAAGGACCCCCTGATGATCCTCTAATCGCCTGAGCCAAGGTGGGAAACTGGGCGTGGGTCCCAATCAGCCAGAGTTTCGGGTGTGTTCATTGTGAAACCTGGCCCCACCTTATCATGCAAATTCCTGAGATCAGATGGCCCAGGATGTGAGTGGGCGTTAAGGCGTCTGGGAAGGGATCTCAAAACTGGATTATAGATGGCAGCGAGTTGGTGTCGTAAACCCCCGCCTCTGTTCAAAGATGGTCGCTCACAGTGGACATAGATGGCTTCTTTCACTCCTCTTTCAAACCATCTGTCCTCTCTGTCCAAAATGTGAACATTGGCATCCTCGAAAGAGTGACCTTTATACTTAAGATGCAGATGGACTGCTGAGTCTTGTCCTGTGGAGGTGGCTCTTCTGTGTTGTGCCATGCGCTTGTGAAGTGGCTGTTTGGTCTCTCCAATGTAGAGGTCTGAGCATTCCTCGCTGCACTGTACAGCATACACCACATTGTTAAGTCTGTGTTTTGGCGTTTTGTCTTTCGGGTGAACCAGTTTCTGTCTGAGCGTGTTGCTGGGTCTGAAATACACTGGGATGTCATGCTTGGAGAAAACTCTCCTGAGTTTCTCTGATACACCGACTACATAGGGGATGACAATGTTTTTGCGTCTGTCCTTCTTATCCTCCCTCGCTGGTGTCTGGTCTTCTTTTCTGTGCCTCTTTGCTGACTTTAAGAACGCCCATTTAGGATAGCCGCACGTTTTGAGTGCTTCCTTTACATTTGTGTGTTCCTTCTTTTTTCCTTCAGGCTTAGAGGGAACATGTTCTGCCCGGTGGTGTAGGGTCCTAATTACTCCAAGTTTGTGTTCCAAAGGGTGATGGGAGTCAAAGAGGAGGTACTGGTCCGTGTGTGTGGGCTTCCGGTAAACTTCGATGTTGAGTTTGCCGTTCTCTTCAATGTGCACGGCGCAGTCCAGGAAAGGCAAACAGTCGTCCTTTGTGTCTTCCCTGGTGAACTTGATGTTTTTATCCACAGCGTTAATGTGCGCAGTGAAGGATTCCACTTCTTGTGTCTTGATTTTGACCCAGGTGTCGTCTACATATCTGTACCAGTGGCTGGGTACTCTTCCTTTGAAAGAGCCAAGAGCCTTCCTTTCTGCTTCCTCCATGTAAAGGTTGGCTACAATAGGTGACACGGGGGAGCCCATGGCACAGCCATGTTTTTGTCTGTAGAAGCCTTCGTTGTACTTGAAATATGTAGTGGTGAGGCAGAGGTCTAACAGTGTGCAGATCTGATCGGGTGTGAAGTTGGTCCTGTCCTCCAAGGAGCTGTCTTCTTGTAGTCGTTTTCTGACAGTCTCCACGGCCTCCGTGGTGGGTATGCAAGTGAAAAGAGAGACTACATCGAAGGACACCATGGTTTCATCTGGATCCAGGGTAAGTTTCTGGACCTTGTCGGTGAAGTCGGTGGAGTTCTTGATGTGGTGTGGGGTGTTCCCCACGAGAGGCGCAAGGATGGTAGCAAGGTGTTTAGCAATGTTGTAAGTGGCTGAGTTTATGCTACTGACTATGGGTCTGAAGTCCATAGATGCAGGGTATGGCATCCCCTGGGTAAAGGCGGTGATATGTAAGGTGGTCAATAATTTTGTCCTTTTCAAAGTCTTGAAGGCAAGCTATAACTTTCTTTTTGTAGTTGCTTGTGGGGTCTCACTTTAGGGCTTCGTAGGTATTGTTGTCACTGAGGAGAGTAGTGATCTTTGTATGGTAATCTGTAGTGTTTAGGACCATGGTGCATCTTCCCTTATCAGCTGGTAAAACAGTGATGTTGTGGTCTTTGCTCAGGAAAGCGACGGCCTTCTTTTCCTGTATTGTGAGGTTGGATGGAGGGACTTTGGCACTGGAGAGCGTGGCTGAGACTTTCATCCTGATTTGCTCTGCTTCTGTCTGTGATAATTTATTAATCCGTATGGCGGTTTCTGTGGCTGAGATGAGGTCCACTATGGGCAACTGTTGTGGAGAAATGGCAAAATTGACTGAGAACCTTCACAGACACAAAACCCAATGAAGGGACGCTCGGGACACAAACCCAGGGCGATTTCAAAACCGGACACTCACCGGACGCTTGGGCCTTTGGGCGATTTTACCAAAACCTCTTTTTCGGGACACTAACCCAGTTCTGCGGTTATAGAGTCGCTCTCTAGGAACTTAGGTGTTGCTTAGCGTGTAATATCAGCCTCGGATCCCGCCGATCGCCATTCATCAAGGAGAGAAAACAGACAGCTAATCCACAGGCCCGATGACAAATTCTCACGTCTCGGGACTTTACTACAGGAACTTCCTGGCTGACGTCAGTCTTTCAGCGTGTCTCTTCTCCCCTCGGTGAATGTCGACTCCAGGGCTCCGGCTCTCGAAGGACCAATTAATGATAGGTTTGTAGCTTGAACCTATTCGCTGGAACGTTGAAGACAATATAATTACACAGCAAGCAAGACACGAGTTAGGCAAAGTTCTTCATGTTTGTCGTGCACGGGAGAGAACCGGACAAACGCCGTTCCTTCGCTTGACCCCAGTTGCTCTCGTCCGTCCTCCCGTAACACTGCTCTTTTATTGAGGTTACATGAATATGCATAGGTTCATTAACATATGACGTCTACATACACACAAAGAGTACCGTGTGTGTGTGTGTGTGTGTGTGTGTGTGTGTGTGTGTGTGTGTGGGGTCAGAGTGTGACCCCATAAAAGACTTCCCTAAACCTGCTGGTCTGGAAGTCCAACAGTTCATCTAAACAAAAGGCACTTAGCCTAAAACAGATATAGCCACGTTTATCCTACCATAAAACAATAAAACAAGGTACGACCTCTTCTCATGCTCCCAGGATGTAGGTGTGCATTCCAGTGTGGAATACACACCAAGCCTTTGCAGCCTGTTAAAGATCACACATCCTATCACTACACAATCGATTATGCACCTCTAAACATATATGGTTAAATATTTCTAAGCATAAATGACAATCAACAATACAAAACCTAACAATCACCCAGCGTGTATTTAAGTCCTCAGTTCCATCCGATCGTTGTCGTGTTATTGATGTACATGTAATGTTATGTTGTCGTTTCTGCCTGCGTTCAGTCAGCTAGCCATTCAGTCAGTCAGTCCTTCAGTCAGTCAGTCGTCCAGCCAGCCAGCCCTATCCGACTTCTGTTCTGTTTGTTCACTTGTTGGCAATAAACACCAGCCTTCACCTACCTACCTGTGAGTCCAGTGTTTGGGTCCTCCTTCTCTCATCCATGACACTAATCCTGACAAACTTACTATGCACGCATCAGTTACTAAATGTGTAACTTTATTCATTTTAAATTTTCTAATTATATTCTTTAAAATTATTATTATTATTATTATTATTATTATTATTATTATTATTATTATTATTATTATTATTATTATTATTGTCTTTATTTTCAGTTGATGTGTGTTTATTCAGTTTATCCAAAATCACTCTATGTTTGAAAGCCATGCTGGCAGAAACCAACAGACACATCTAGAGAGCCACCATAGACAAAACAGCAGATTGCACATGCTCTTATACAAAACATGAAGTTGCCAAACAAAAATGGAAATTCTCAAGAACAACTGACCAATATTGTCATTTTTGCTAATCTACCATAGATATTTATAGCACAAAAATCTCTTTTGGTTCTAAGGTGATGTAACAAAACTTCTGCACTTACTGAAATATGTAAGGCAGAGAGCATAAGTCACTCATTTAACAGGGACAATGGAAGACCACTACCAGGCCTCAATGCTTCCTAGTGACAGCTGCAGAGCACTTTATTTTCCCCACATGGACCCATAGAATGTTAAAATTGTTTTAGTAAGCAACATTTCACATGAAAAAATCAGTTGTTATTGCTTAATAGCCCCATAGGATTTGCATACAGGCCAGGTTGGAGGTGAATGCTACGTAGAAGTAAAATATCTTTTCACAGAAAAACGCATGAAGTATAGTGAAAAGTTTGGGTTTACTAATTTGTTTTTAATTATTGATATCTTAAAATTAATTGTACTTTTGTTGCAGAAGCTGCTTTATGTACTTTACATTCTGCAACGTGAACAACAACATTTGAAAGCAAATTAGACATGACTGTTTTTATGAGCAACTGCTATGCAGTAATGATGCCCCCTTTAAGGCATGTATTAGCAGCTGGCCTTAATTTGTTTAACTATTACTTGGAATTTGGCCATTAAATATCTTTTAATTATTTACATAATTTTTCTTGTTAAATGTCTGCTTCTTAAATCTGAGGTAATATACTAACTATAAAGTATTATTAGATTTCTGTGTGGAAAGGGTTAGTGAACTGTCTTCCACAGTCAGAGGCCACAGGATCATAACTGCACCAAATGCATGATTCAGATGTGATGTGCAAATCTGATGCTTTGTCTGAAAAAGGTTGTGTCTATTGTGATGGAAATTTCTTTTACCTAGTGTATTGATCATGTGTTCTGATAATGGTACGTATGAGGTATTAGTTAGAAATAGCATCATATATGTGTTTTATAGAATAGAATAGAATAGAATAGAATAGAATTCAACTTTATTGTCATTGCACATGCACAGGTACAGGGCAACGAAATGCAGTTTGCATCCATCCAGAAGTGCTTTAGTGATATAGATATATTACAATATATATTAGCAATAATATAGATATGCTTTATTCCACACAGTTAGGTATTGTAGGTTAGATGTAGACTGGGACACCCAGGCCCTATTAGACAGTAGAGACATTAGCCAGATAATGAGACCCCTCTCTGACCTCTGGGAGTCATTGGGCCTCCAGGGGGAGGCCTTCGAAGGAATGCCTTATGAGCTGTACTCTGTTAAGTGAAAAACAAAGTTGTAAATCTCTTTCTGTGGGGGGAGGGTTCAAGGATGAGTTGAAGGTATAGACCCCCAGGTGATATGTGGCAATGTGTAAGTGCTCAATAGGTGTCTGCACTTTATTAAACAAAATTCCACAACACTATCTATACATCTATACATCAATCCAAGCATCTATCTTTATTTATAAAGCACTTAAACAACTGACAGTACTTTCAACAGTACTTTTTTGTTTTATTTTGTTTACTGGTTTGCGTGCACTTTTTATTTAAGATTTTTCTGAAAAAAAAAAAATTGATAACTGTAAACCACGACAGCAGACCTGGTGACATTTTCATGTTTCGCAGCATCATTTATTTTTACAATAATCACAAAGTTTCTGTAACGTCTGCAGCTCTTCCACTGCCGTCCGTACACATCACCAGCAACAACAACAACAACAACAACAACAACAACCACACAAGCAGAGCACAGGGGCCTGTTCTTCGTACCGCGCTAAGTGAGTTAGCTGGATGAGATTGTTGACGATTTCGCGTGATCCTGGATCGTTCGGTTCCCCGAAGCCCATCCGGGACTTGCTGTCATAGCAACAGAGCCGTAAGCGTAAACCTGCTGGGGAGCAGGTTTACTTTATGTAAACAGGATTAGATCGCGGCCACGCAGGTATGTCCGCGTCATTCATACGAAAGCAACAGCGATATTTTACCACTGTTTCACCATAAATAAATAACATCAATGTAACTAAAGATAATGCAGCACTTGATCCTTTTATTGATTTCACACAGATACATACAGGTCATTCCCTAAAAAAGGGAAATGTACTATTAACATTCTATTACATGTATGTGATTATTACAGATGTAATTCATATTTCAGAGTAGTAATTGTAAATTACTTCGTGTAATCAAGATGAGAGACCACGGCTATAAAAGCGAAGGTGTCACGGTTTGCCGGGGCAAGCCGTGTGAATAATAATGGATCCAAACTGCAGGCTGCTGAAGTGGAGGGTGAGTTTATTTGCAACTAAAAGGTACAACAGACAGGGTGGCGAGGAACAGAACGGTGAAAACTCTAAACTGGGAAAACTAAATAAAACACTAACCGGAATACGAACGTGACATGCAGGGAGAATGACCAGAGAATCAACACAGAAGGGTGGAAGGGAAATAACACAGACGAACCAGCAACTACCATGACAGAAGACACAACTTAAATACACCCAGAGAACACAGGGAGATTACACGCAGGTGGGGAACACAGCTGGGAGTGATTATCGTGACGAGACTAGGGAGGCAAACTGAAAACACTCACATAAGACGCAGACCTTCACAATAAAACAGGAAACACATACACGCAATGACATAACACACCAACTAAACACAGACTGGGGGACACAGAACATAGGAACATGAACAGAAGAATACAAACACCCAAGGTAACCAAAACCACAGAATACTAATAGACTAAACATAAACACGGAGTCGCAGACTCCGGACCATGACAGGACCCCCCCCTCAAAGGCTGGCTCCAGACAGCCCAACAAAAAACAGCCAGAAAAAACAGAAAACAACCCGACCAGGGCGGGCGGCGGGGGTCCAGGACGGAGGGCTCGGGGCAAAACAAAACAGGAGCACCAGAAGGTCAAAAGACAAAAAGAAAAACAAAAACACGAGTCCAAAACCAAAAGAAAAGCACACCAGAGCACACGAAAACAGAGTCCAAAACAGAAGAGTTCAGGGGGCCGGCCAGGAGGCCGACAGCACAGGAGTCCAAGACAAAAAGAGTTCAGGGGGCCGACCGTGCGGACGGCAACGGCGGCGACGTGGATACAGTTCGGGAGGCGGGCCGTGCGGACGGCAACGGCGGCGATGACAGCGCTGGTCCGGGGGCCGGCCGTGCGGAAAGCAACGGCGGCCACTCAGGCGATGACGGTCCGGGGGCCGGCCGTGCGGAAGGCAACGGCGGCCACTCAGGCGATGGCGGTCTGTGGGCCGGCCGTGCGGAAGGCAACGGCGGCCACTCAGGCGATGGCGGTCCGGGGGCCGGCCGTGCGGAAGGCAACGGCGGCCACTCAGGCGATGGCGGTCCGGGGGCCGGCCGTGCGGAAGGCAACGGCGGCCACTCAGGCGATGGTGATCCGGACCAGGCGAGGCTGCAGAGGCTGGACCAGGCGAGGATGAAGACTCGGATGAAGCTGGACCAGGCGAGGCTGAAGACTCGGATGAAGCTGGACCAGGCGAGGATGAAGGCTCCGAGGCTGGACCAGACGAGGCTGAAGGCTCCGAGGCTGGACCAGATGAGGCTGATGATGATGCTGCAGCAGGCGAGGATGATGATGATGCTGCAGCAGGCGAGGATGATGATGATGCTGCAGCAGGCGAGGATGATGATGAAGCTGCAGCAGGCGAGGATGATGATGAAGCTGCAGCAGGTGGCTGAACAGGCCCTCCAGCTGACGAGGAAGGCTGCTGGACGGGCTCCTCGGGCCCTCCAGCGGACGAGGCATGAGGCTGGACGGGCTCCTCGGGCCCTCCAGCTGACGTGGCATGAGGCTGGACGGGCTTCTCGGGCCCTCCAGCTGAGACAGGTGGCTGAACGGGCTCCTCGGGCCCCCCAGCGGAGACTGGAGACAAAGGCCGGAGCGGTCCCTTGGACCCTCCAGCGGAAACAGGAAACAAAGGCCGGAGCGGTCCATCGGACCCTCCAGCGGAAACAGGAAACAAAGGCCGGAGCGGTCCCTCGGACCCTCCAGCGGAGACAGGAAACAAAGGCCGGAGCGGTCCCTCGGACCCTCCAGCGGAGACACGAGACGAAGGCCGGAGCGGTCCCTCGGACCCTCCAGCGGAGACACGAGACGAAGGCTGGACGGGCCCCTTGGACCCTCCAGCAGAAGCCATCACAAAGCCAGCAGGCATGGAGTCCTCTGGCAGACACGAAGGCAATGGGTGCTGTGCTGAGCACTGGCCCTGCTCAGACAGCACTGACACGGAATTGTTCTCTGAGGGCTGCTTAATCTTCAGGGGTCCAGAATCAGCTGGGGACTGAGACCTAGCC
The DNA here is from genome assembly GCF_057381915.1 of Diplotaxodon limnothrissa. Taxonomy (NCBI): domain Eukaryota; kingdom Metazoa; phylum Chordata; class Actinopteri; order Cichliformes; family Cichlidae; genus Diplotaxodon; species Diplotaxodon limnothrissa. Next base: position 1,452,566 of record NC_140606.1, read on the forward strand.
TCTGGGGAAGCCCTGGAGTGCAGAACGGTGCCTGAAGCAGCTAAAACGCGAGAAACTCCCTGACTGGACCTTAAATTTTCTCCCTGCATGGAGTGAATGAGTGGAACCGGTAATGCTGGAGCCAGAGCTACGGGTAGCGGTGGCACTGGAGCTACTGGGGCCTGCGCTACAGGCGGCACTGGAGCTACTGGGGCCTGCGCTACAGGCGGCACTGGAGCCTGAACTGAAGGTGGCACCGGAGACTGAACTGAAGGTGGCACCGGAGGCTGAACTGAAGGAGGCACCGGAGACTGAGCTGAAAGTGACACCGGAGACTGAGCTGAAAGTGACACTGGAGACTGAGCTGAAAGTGACACTGGAGACTGAGCTGAAAGTGACACTGGAGACTGAGCTGAAAGTGGCTGTGGGGGAGCTAACTGAGCTGAGAATGGCTGCGGGGGAGCTAACTGAGCTGAGAGAGGCTGGACAGGCGATAAGCAGCTCATGTTGACATCCGCCACACAAGACACAGCCCCTGAATGAACAGTCACAAAGTCTGGAACAGACACAGAGTCCTCACTCACCACAGCCGGCGAATTAGAAGTCCGAACGTCCGGCTGTGGGGTGGCGCGCCCGCGGCGCGATCGGCGTTTCCTCCCCGCAGAGGGCTCCGACGGGCCTGGAAAAACCGCATCCGATAGGTGAGGCAGACGCGGCTGCTCCGGGGTGGCTGTAGTTTGTTGCTGCAGGACCCAGTCCGACAGTTCCCGAGCTTGCGCCGCCTCCCGGGCTTCATACAAGTTGGCCAATAAGTCCAAACATCCTCTGACCTGGCGGAGATAGGGATTTCTGTTGAGGATCGCCTCGATACCATTTATCCCAACGATCCTTGCTCTCGTATTCGAGGTGTGGGTTATCCAGTCGACCAGGCGTTGGACTTGCATCAGATCCCTCTCCCCGGGCAAGTCTGCTGGATCCATGTTGTGGCTGGTTCGTACTGTCACGGTTTGCCGGGGCAAGCCGTGTGAATAATAATGGATCCAAACTGCAGGCTGCTGAAGTGGAGGGTGAGTTTATTTGCAACTAAAAGGTACAACAGACAGGGTGGCGAGGAACAGAACGGTGAAAACTCTAAACTGGGAAAACTAAATAAAACACTAACCGGAATACGAACGTGACATGCAGGGAGAATGACCAGAGAATCAACACAGAAGGGTGGAAGGGAAATAACACAGACGAACCAGCAACTACCATGACAGAAGACACAACTTAAATACACCCAGAGAACACAGGGAGATTACACGCAGGTGGGGAACACAGCTGGGAGTGATTATCGTGACGAGACTAGGGAGGCAAACTGAAAACACTCACATAAGACGCAGACCTTCACAATAAAACAGGAAACACATACACGCAATGACATAACACACCAACTAAACACAGACTGGGGGACACAGAACATAGGAACATGAACAGAAGAATACAAACACCCAAGGTAACCAAAACCACAGAATACTAATAGACTAAACATAAACACGGAGTCGCAGACTCCGGACCATGACAGAAGGTGGATTTGGGAAGTCTGTCGCAGTCATATCCTGTCCGTTTACGCGAGCAGCCCATTGCAGAAGGTGCAAGATTGATAAGGAGAGTCCTCAGAATTCAGCGTATATTGCGGGACAGACAGGATCCTTTAGCTCAGCGCGACAGTGTGCTCATAGAGAGATATCGATTTTCCCGTGAGGGTATTATTTACATAACCAACTTGTTGACGAGGGGGTGCAGGACCACCACCTGTCTTTTTTTTTGCTCTGCCCTTTTCTTGGTTGCTGTTATGAACAAACAAACAGAGTATTCCAGGGTCTCTTTCCAAGAGACGACAAGCAATATAAGTGATAAATATTACCATTCTGTAGAATATTCTTATATTTCACTTTTACTTGTTCCCATGTTCTAGTGGGTCCTGTTGTGGCTCTAATGTGAAAGGGGATATAATATAACACATTATAATATAATATAATGTAATATAATATTGGATAATATGGTGTGATATGATAAATCTACCCTACCGCCTACTGGTGTTGGCCAGAGGGGCCGATGGCGCAATATGGCAGCCTGGCTTCTGTCAGTCTGCCCCAGGGCAGCTGTGGCTACAACCGTAGCTGCCTCCACCAGTGTGTGAATGTGAGAGTGAATGAATAGTGGCATTGTAAAGCGCTTTGGGTGCCTTGAAAAGCGCTATATAAATCCACTCCATTATTATTGTTATTATTGAATTACTTACGAGTTTGATTTGTCAGCAACTTTCTGCCAGCCCTCTCTCCTTGCTTTTGCAGCCTTTGCAGTGTTCCCTTGCGTTTTAATTAAACTCTGAAACTCCTGAAATCCCTCACTCAAGAGTTCTTGCTCTGCTGCCGAAAAATACCGAGCGTGCTCCTTCGACATTTTCGCCGACCAATCAGAGGGTTGCCGATCAATGTTTCTACTATCGATGCGTAGCCCCTGTTGGGCCACCCAGTGATCTCACATTACTTCATCCAGCTATACTAATCGTCAACAACAGGTGTGTTCGGGGAATCGGAATAGCGAGCTCAGAGTTAGCGCGATGATTTGGTCTTGGATGTTTCATTTGATCTTGGATGTAGTAAGCGACGTACGAAGCACAGGGCCCTGGTTTTAAGCTGGTGAGGCGTGATTGTAGATGCCGTGTAGGTGAGTCCATCTGCAGCACTTTAATTATAAACCTTGCCCTAATTATGTCCTGGGTTTGAACCATTTAATAATAAAAAAGGAAACATCCCAAAAAACACTTAAGGTCATGAAAATGAATTGAGATTTAGCAATTCAATGGCACATACACCTTATGTATTGAAAAGTATCGATATCGGAATCGGCGATACTGGCCCGTATTTACTTGATATCAGATTGATACCAAAATATGCAGTATCAAGCACCACTAGCAAAGATTACAAATTGCCCCATGGGCTGACATTGCTTCATTTTTTATACTTTTATCGCCAAGAAAGAAGAAACAGTAGAAAACACACACCGAAGACAGTAGAAAATACAAAAAGAGCAGACAAAACAAACAAACAAAAACCCTCCCTCCCTTCCCTTATCCCTTATAACCTGGGGTACAGTCTACATAGCAGCTGTCATTTGTCCATAGTTTCCAGTGAGTGGCCTCCAGATTTGATGAAGGTCCTCCAGTTTGTCAATAATAATGTAACGGCTCCTTTCCAGATGACAAGTATCTGTCAGTACTGAAATCCAGACTTTTAAAGAGGGCACTTTGTTTCCCTTCCATAGCAGGAGAATCAGTCTCACACATTAGGCCATAGGACAGGAGTGAGGTCTGTGTGCTCTTAATTCTTCTTAGATCGTTCCGACAGTCCAGTAAGAATGAAAATAGGGTCAGGGTCTAACTGTACATCGAAAAGTTTGGGAAAAAAACCACTCAAGCCCAAAAACCTTGTAGCTTAGTACAAGTTACAAAACTATGAAGCAATCTGAGAAACATGGAAGACGTTATGTACCTTCATAGCGGGCGGCAGGGCCAGCCGGAGTGTCACCGGGTTCAGGACCTCCTGGATGGAAAAGGGGCCAGGAGACCGAGGGGCCACTTTCTTTGACTCAGTCCGAAGGTGGTGCTGGACAGAGGTGAACTGCCAACTCTCCCTCAGAGATAGAGAGGAGGGGGGGTTGATACCCCAGCGATGTCTCGAAGGGCGAGAGCCCGGTCGCTGATGAGGTGCTCATGTTGTGGGCGTACTCCACCCAGGCCAGTTGGTCGCTCCAGGCCGACTGGTTCGACGAAGCGACACAGTGCAGCATGGCTTCCATCTCTTGGTTTGCCCTTTCAGTTTGTCCATTAGTTTGAGGATGGAAACCGGAGGACAAGCCGACCTGAGCTCCCAGCTCCGAACAGAACTCTTTCCAGACTCACGAGGTGAACTGAGAGCCTCGGTCGGAAACTATGTCCTGGGGAATGCCGTGGAGCCGGAACACGTGCTGCGTCAGTAACTGGGCTGTCTCCAGGACTGAAGGGAGCTTGGGCAGAGCGATGAAGTGGGCAGCATTGGAAAACCGGTCAGAATGGTGGTGTTACCTGAAGAGGGAGGCAAGCCAGTGACGAAATCCAGGGCAATGTGTGACCACAGCCCTCTAGGAGTGGGCAACGGTCGCAGAAGGCCAGAGGCAGGTGAGTTGGAGGTCTTGTTGCACACACTGGGTAAGCTGCAACATACTCCTGGACATCGAGAATAAGAGAAGGCCAACAAAACAAACGTTGAAGGAACGAAATTGTACGATTTTTACCTGGGTGGCATGCAAACTTGGTGGTGTGTGCCGCTGCTGGAACATACAGTTTTCCCCTCGGGCCAGTTCCTGGGTCAGGTTCCAGTCGCTGGGCGTCCCTGACCACCTTCTCAACCTCCCATGTGAGCACGCTCAGAATGCAGGTAGGAGGCAGGACGGGTTTCTCCCTTTCGTCCTCATTGGTTTTGGGTGCAAATTGCCGTGACAATACGTCAGGCTTGGTATTCCTAGAGCCGGGCCTGTAGGTTATGGAAATGTGGAAGCGTGTGAAAAACAAGGCCCATATGGCTTGGCGGGCGTTGAGGCGTTTGGCTGCCTGGAGGGTACGCCAGGTATTCATGGTCCGTCCACACCACGAAAGGCTGCTCACTGCCCTCCAACCAATGCTGCCATTCTACGAGGGCCAACTTGATGGCGAGCAACTCTCGATTGCCCACATCATAATTCCTCTCAGCCTGAGACAGCCTAAGGGAGAAGAAAGCACAGGGATGTAACTTGCCTTCGATTTGTTGGGAGAGGACCGCCCCACATCAGAGTCAGGTGGCGTCCACCTCCACGATAAAGGACCAGCTGAGGTCCGCCTAGACTAGGACCGGAGCGGAGGAGAACAGGTGCTTGAGCCGACCAGGACCCTCAGAAATCCTACCAGTGGCTGGACAAAGCTGGACTGAAAGACAGCATGGAAGCACTAATCATGGCAGCAAAGGAACAAGCACTAAGCACAAGATACATAGAGGCTGGGGTCTATCACACCAGGCAAGACCCCAGGTCGTTGAAATCTCCCAATTCTTTGAATCTTTGGGCTGAAGGAAGGACAATACTCGGTGTATTTATGCTCAATCAACAATCATGTATTTCCATACAATTCAACACAAAGAGCATTTAGAACCATCATGATGGGGAGACATGCCTGAAGAGGGTCACAGCAAGTCTCAAAATGGTGACGGGTTACACAGCCTTTTATAGCTCCTAGCGGCCCCCACCTAGTCGTAAAAGACCAAACATTAACATTCTTTCTCTCTTACGGCGCCTAAGTTATGACCTCGGCAGTTGTTTCTCTGCTTTCTGTAAGGTGGGGGTGTGGAATGTGGTCTGTCTATCTCCCCTGTCTTAGACACAGAGTCTCCTGCTTACAACCTTCTTTTTATGATTCAACAATAAAGCATTTTAAGAAAACAGTGTAATACATTCACAGCAGATCAAGGATACAGAGTGATGCACATTTATCTAATGAACTAATACGTGAATATGTTCTTTTAACTCAAAAGTATAATGAGAACTAAACTACATACAGATCACACACTCTATATTATAGGGTATAATATGATCTACAGCAGTATTCTAATTCAACTACTTTGATTACATATATAAGGTAACATATGATAACAGAATAATCTAATAAGGTGCAGGCTGTGTAAAGATGCTCCAGAGACAATCCAGCACATAACAGCAGGGTGCAAGATGCTAGCAGGCAAGGCATACATGGAACGCCATAACCAAGTGGCCGGCATAGTGTACAGAAACATCTGTGCTGAGTATAACCTGGAAGTCCCGAGGTCAAAATGGGAGATGCCCCCAAGGTTGATGGAGAATGACCGAGCTAAGATCCTGTGGGACTTCCAGATACAGACGGACAAAATGGTGGTGGCTAACCAACCTGACATAATGGTGGTAAACAAACATGAGAAGACGGCCGTAGTGATCGATGTAGCCGTTCCCAGTGACAGCAACATCAGGAAGAAGGAACACGAGAAGCTCGAGAAATACCAAGGGTTAAGAGAAGAGCTGGAGAAGATGTGGAGGGTGAAGGTAACAGTGGTCCCAGTGGTGATCGGAGCACTAGGTACGGTGACTCCCAAGCTAGGCGAGTGGCTCACTTATGAAAAGAGCGTGCAGGGAGCAGAGATGTTGTGAGCACGAGCGACACGCTGAGAGCAGGTCTGCAGATGACTGTCAGCACATAGAGCAGAGATCTGAGCAAGAGCAAATGCCAACAACTGAGCGAGAGGGGCTGCTGTGCGTGTATACAGATAATAGGAAACACATTTCTTCCACGCAGCAATGAATTTTGTTCACTCAAATTAATCTTTTCTTCGCTCAAAATAATTTTCTCCTCAAATGCCTTTTTTTTTTTTTTAACATGCGCTCAGAACACAGGCACAAAAATAACACCATATCTGAAAGCGCACCCTGGGACACCAGAGCGGAAAATACAGGCAATGAAACAAGGAAAGGGACAAATATTGAAACCTGTTGCCAAGATAGTTGAAATAAAAGCACCAAACAGAAATATAAGATGTGTGTGTATCTGTTTTTTCACAGGTATTCTGTGTATATACAGTATTTTTCAAAAGTCTAGAGACATGCCTCATTTCTTTATTTTTTCCTAGGAAAATAGAAAATAGGCAAACTGCTTTACTGAGACATGCAAATACTACTTAGACAGTCACAGAATCAAAACACTGAATAAACCTACAAACTAAGGCAATGTTGTGCCTGCTGAGGGCTGAAAAACATTCAAGCAGCCAGCACCTTTCAGGAAAAAGACAGACACCATAGCAACAGGAGAAAGTTAGAGAAAAGTAGAGCTGGGAGCCATGGTGGCTGCAGAGTTTGTGTTGAGTCATTGGACTGGAAAAGATATACGTTAATTGGAAGTAAATCTGACAGCTCTGGGAGGAAGAAATGAGGCACAGGAAGGGGTGAGGTGTGGGAAGCAATACCATCAGCAGACACCTAGATGCAGGAAAGTATTAAGGAGTGAACTCTCAGATCTGAAAAGGGTATTTCAAACATCTTGTAGTCATTATGCATTTACTGTTTGCATTATAGTCCTTATTTTTCTCAAGTATGTAAGTAGAGGAAGAGGCAGAGATGCAACCAAGGTCTTCATTATTTCCAAGGAAGCTTTGTTTAAAAAAAAAAAAAAATTATTCAAATATAGTTATGAAATTTGTTTCCCTTAATGTCACAGAGAGCTGGTGAATCTAATACAAATATAAGAACAAATACACAAATACAAGAATGGGAATGCGTTCTGGTGTTTTTGAAGCTGACAGATTTCTCCCTCCCATCTGAAAGAGCACCCTGAGACATCAGAAGGAAAAAATATGGGCAATCAAAGAGGGAAAGGGACGAATATTGAAACCTGTTGCCAAGATAGTTGAAATAAAAGCATAGGGAAGTGAAACAGAAATATAAGATGTGTGTGTGTGTGTATCTTATTTACAAAGGATTGGCTGAAGTGTTTTTTTTAATCTCACAAAACACAACACAACTGCCCAATCTCATATCTACGTTGGCATGATTTGGTTTCATCAAACTACTCTCAGGTGGGTAGCACTCATCGCTCTTTATCAAGCCAGACAAATATCCACTAAATAAAACAAAAATGACAAGGATAATCCAGATGCATAGCTGGAGAGGAAATCAATGAAAAAGCTATTATCCAGCATGAATAATCCTGATCGCAATGACTACCCCTTGGGCACTGGAGCACTTTCTCTCTACAAACTGTTCTACTGTAACAAGGAAACATACAGGAAGTCTTTCATGTCTCATGTAATAACTCTCTACAGTACATCTGTCTAGCATATAATGATCTGTAGCTTTATTTTTGTAGCTGTAGCTTTACTTTGCAACTTTACTTTAAAAATGTTTCGTTCATGGTTTACCATATATGGGTAAGCTGAGCCCACGACACCAAGAAGGCTCAGTCACACAATGCTGTCATGCGACTATGATGGCTGTCAGTCACATTCCAATAAATACTTTTGGACACCCCTTTAAAGTAATATCTATCATTTTGGATCATTTTTCATGCTTCCGACAGATCAGTTCAGTTGGGCATTCAGTTAGAAAACTAAGCTGTAGGTAAAGTAGTCCCTAGAACAGAACTAACCTTCTTCATCAGGTTGTTGAGCCTTTTTAAGTGCTGCTATCCCAGCAGGTGATGGAAGAAGAGATTACACTGTCCACAACAGACTTACAGAAGATATGCAGAATCTTGCTGAAAACCTTGAAGGACCTAAGCTTCCTCAAGAGGTACAGTATGCTCTGTCCCTTCTCATAGATTGCTACTGAAATGTTTGAATGAGAAGTGACAAAACTGCCAGTTTATAGTAATTAGTAATCAAAAACAAAAAAATAAACTGATCTGCAATAGTTTGTATATTAGAGTGAATTATATATATTGAGCATCTGTGACCACGCCAACTCCTGTATCCATACCAGTTCCTCGGGTGGGATTGGCAGAGGTCCAGCCTGTTCCTGCACCTACATTGGTTCCCCGGGTGGGGACGGCTGGTGTTCGGCCAGTACCAGCACCTATACCTGTTCCCTGGAGAGAAGCAACCAAGCTTCAGCCACAGTCACCCGTACAGCAGTTCCTTTTATCAGCTGGGGTTTCAGGAGAGCCTCACCAGCCACCACCTGTTTCTGCTGGGAGCTCTGGTAAGTCCATCCATCCACCAGCAGCTCCCACGCCACTGCCAGCTGCAGCTCCACCACCTGCACCTTCTGTCTGATAAAACTTACCGGGATGTTTGGAAGCTGATCAAAACAATTGAGGTGTCCAGCTATGCATATGATAATGGAAGGTGTTAATTTTCCTCTTGTCAAGAGCTCTGTGCAGGTAGGAATGGTGGACCCAATGTGCAGACACTCAGAGGCAACAACATGAACTTAAAACAGCTTTAATGCTGAACTCTGATGTAACAAAACTGAGAACACACACACACACACACACACACACACACACACACACACACACACACACACACACACACACACACACACACACACACACACACACACACACACACAGCATAGGATGAGGGTAGACCACGGCACAGACAAAGGAAAACACAGGGCTTAAATACACAGAGGGATCAATCAGGGAATGGGAGAAAGGAGGGAAACACCGCTGGGACAAATCAGGGCTAACGAGACCAGGGAAGAAAAAGCAGATACATTAACATGAGACACAGACTTTCAAAGTAAAACAATTCAATTCAATTTTATTTATATAGCGCCAAATCACAACAAAAGTCACCTCAAGGCGCTTTATATTGTACAGTAGATACAGAGAAAAACCCAACAATCATATGACCCCCTATGAGCAAGCACTTGGGCGACAGTGGGAAGGATAAACTCCCTTTTAACAGGAAGAACCAGACTCACGGAGGGGCGGCCATCTGCTGCAACCACTTGGGGTGAGAGAAGGAAGACAGGATAAAGACATGCTGTGGAAGAGAGACAGAGATTAATAACAGGTATGATTCAATGCAGAGAGGTCTGTTAACACATAGTGAGTGAGAAAGGTGACTGGAAAGGAAAAACTCAATGCATCATGGGAATCCCCGGCAGCCTACGTCTATTGCAGCATAACTAAGGGAGGATTCAGGGTCACCTGGTCCAGCCCTAACTATATGCTTTAGCAAAAAGGAAAGTTTGAAGCCTAATCTTGAAAGTAGAGATAGTGTCTGTCTCCTGAATCCAAACTGGAAGCTGGTTCCACAGAAGAGGGGCCTGAAAACTGAAGGCTCTGCCTCCCATTCTACTTTTAAATACTCTAGGAACAACAAGTAGGCCTGCAGAGCGAGCGCGAAGTGCTCTAATAGGGTGATATGGTACTACAAGGTCATTAAGATAAGATGGGGCCTGATTATTTAAGACCTTGTATGTGAGGAGCAGGATTTTGAATTCAATTCTGGATTTAACAGGAAGCCAATGAAGGGAAGCCAAAACAGGAGAAATCTGCTCTCTCTTTCTAGTCCCTGTCAGGACTCTTGCTGCAGCATTTTGGATCAGCTGAAGGCTTTTCAGTGAGTTTTTTGGACATCCTGATAATAATGAATTACAGTCGTCCAGCCTGGAAGTAATAAATGCATGAACTAGTTTTTCAGCGTCACTCTGAGACAGGATATTTCTAACTTTAGAGATGTTGCGCAAATGGAAGAACGCAGTCTTACATATTTGTTTAATATGTGCATTGAAGGACATGTCCTGGTCAAAAATGACTCCAAGGTTCCTCACAGCGTTACTGGAGGCCGAGGTAATGCCATCCAGAGGAAGAATCTGCTTAGATACCATATTTCTAGGCTTTTCAGGGCCGAGTACAATAACCTCAGTTTTATCTGAATTAAGAAGCAGAAAGTTAGGTAAGCGACCCATGTTGTAGGTGACGTCAGACGCCGGAGAATTGGCGGAAAAAAAGCAAATGGTAGCATAGAGTTTAACAAAGGTTTTTCAAGCTTCAGTATTACCAAATATACTAATCAATTATTATATAACTAACAACATCTGTTTTATCATCTCTAACACCCTGGAGGACAACGGGGAGAGTTTAGACGCTCTCCAAGATTACATCGACCGCTGTTTTCAAGATTTAGTAATGAAGAAGGCCCAGAGTGCATCCTCCCCGGCCAAAATTGAGACGCCGTCATCGAAGAGATGTCGCCCGGCAGTCTCCCCCGGTACAACATCGCCTGCCAGCAAAGACATCGCAGACATCCTGGAGTCAATCGACAAGCGATTGTCCAGTTTCGATGCGAGGCTGTCCCTGGTGGAGATTTTACACCGGGAATTTAAATCTCTGAGAGAATCGCGGAGGCAACGGTGAAAAGCTTCATCAAAATCCACCTTAAGCTGCCAGAGGACACCGTAAAGAACATCGACTTCGATAGAGTACATCGCTTGGGGGGCGTGAGGTCGCGGACCGGGAGACCACGGCCTATTGTGGCCAAATTCGGTCAATTCAAACAGAAGGAACATTTGAAGAGTCGCGGCAGAGAGCTGAAAGGAACGGACTTCAGCGTGAACGACCAGTTCCCCAAAGAGATCCTGGAACGACGCAAGGTCCTGTTCCCAGTTCGACGTAGCTTCATCCAAAAAGGCTCCCGTGCTGTCATCGCCGTGGACCGGCTCTACGTGGACGGACAGCTCTACCGCGACCCCAGCACCACACCGTGGTTATATTGACTGCACTCCAGATAAGAACCCGCTACACTCTTTTCTTATTCATTCACACTTTCTCCTTTAACATGGGTTTAACCTAGTAATATCAATATGATGTCATAGCAGATATAACCGTCACCCTCCGTCATTACTTTAATTGGAATGTTTCCGTTTCGTTTCTTTTTTTTTGTTGTCGCTCACAGTTCATGTGGTTTCTTTCTTTCTCTTGTCTTTCACTGCTGTGGTCACCCACTTCCCCACTCACCTACAAACAACACCCTCTATTTCTCCATATTTTCACACCACGATCACGCAAACACATCCGCTCAACGGCAGCATATTCACAACAGCCTCACAGCACGCACAGACTTGCAGGACACATAACACAAGCCACGCTTGCTCATATTAGTGAATATTCACACACATAGTCAGACTTATGGAGCCTCTCACCACACTTTTTTTCTCTCTCTCTCTTTCTATTTACAAACAAGGGATGTTTCCACATTCTCTCCACCTGTCTAAATGAAACACCCGGAGTACATCATTAGACATACACACACAATTATGGGCATGCTGAGGTTTGTCACATGGAATGTAAATGGAGCTGGCACCAGAGGAAAGAGGTTAAAGATATTTAACCAGCTTAAAAGACTACAGGCAGATGTTGTTTTATTACAAGAAACTCACAGACCTGTCACAGGTTTAAACGAACTTAAAACACCTGAGTTTCCTAACGTGTTTGCAGCCTGTTATAATTCTAGACAACGGGGAGTAGTGTGACCAGGAGATATTTTATTTTGTATTCTTATAATCAGTTATCATTGATTAATCATTTACCATTGTTGAATCTGTTGACAGAATAATCTTTGAATCACATCTATGTTACTTTGAGCAAATATTAATGCACACAGATGATCAGTACTTGGACACCGGCCTCTCTGCGTTCAGTTCTGCACGTACGCCGGCCTGTAACCACATGCACGCACTTATATAACACACGCACGTTTACACTCACACTTAGTAATAATAGGAGGGTCGTCTGAGGACAGTTTTTCTGATAGATACACTTTCACAAAATGCACAATGTAATACACACTTGTTTTTCTTTAAGAGTAGCAGTTGATGTCTATATTAGGACAAGGTTTTGAAGAGGAGGGCAATTGTTATCATTTCCAGTAAAGATCTAACTGTGATGTCATAATGGTAATATAAGGAGACGGGACTGTTCATTCGACGAAGGATTGTATTGCAAATTCTCTTTCCCACACTGACTGCGCAAAGTGTGTAATAAAGATCACTATTTTTTGACACCTAAAAGGACTGAGCTTGCTTTCTTCTCTTACCTGAATCGAACGAACCATAACAATTTTTGGTGCTCGAAACCCGGTTGGGGAGGAGTGGAACCCGCAGCTCGTCGTTGAGGTGACAAAGGGGCGAAGGCCAGCAGCTTATCTGAGTGACGCCAGGCGGAATAAGAAAGGTGAGTAGTGCCACCTGTTGATGTTTATCCAAAGGCGCTATATTGGAAGTTAAAACTAAATTTAATTAAACAATATTCACTCAGTATAGGCTTCTGGCGTTGGTCCATAGTGATCTTGAGTAATTGGTTTTAAAATAGGGCATATTAGTCTGACTAAATTCATTGCTGTTTATTTTGGGGGTGAATTTTGAGCTAAGAGGTTATATGTGTTCAAGACAATACGGTTTAAAGTGTTTAAAGAAGAGGTGGGTTGACTGGATGCCAGCCAGACGCTCGGTAGTGTAGCGAATTTGGTTTTTATTGAGTAGCAAAAACGCGGTTTTGGGCCTCAGATAACTAAACTGTGGGGGCAGAGTGCCCACAGTGAGGCTTTTAAAACAATTAAAGGTTTTTAGGACGGGGGGCGCAGGATCCCCTAAGAGCGCAGCTGCTCAGCGCCGTGGCGGCGACTCCTGATCGCGGACGCGTGGTTAGGCTATTTGCTCGGTTGGTTGCCGGGGAAGTTCGAGCATCCCAAACAAACCAAAGTGGGAGACGGAGACCACTTTTTTACTGCGCTAGATTGATTGACAGGGTCGCGGACCCGGCCGGGACCACTCAACGTCGTTGGCCTGTGAGCTTTAAGTAAAGCTGAAGGCGTGGGTTTGATACTAGCGCCAGAGGTGGAGCTCCTTCCCAGCTGCGGGAAACGGTTATAAATTAATTAGTATTTAGAAATTAGACCGCAGCCGGCGAGGGCGTTCCCGACGCGTGTAATTGACCAGCAAGGCGCGGCCTGGGCTATAGATGCTTTTAAATTGGTCTAAAAATTAGAAATACCGGTATAGAAATAAGAAGTGAAATAAAGAAGATAGCTGTTCTGGCATATGGTGTTTTCTTATGTCTATGCGGGCCCGGGTGTAAATAGAAGATAAATTACGTGGGTGTGTTAATAAAGTGTAAATAAGTTCTATAAACTGTCATCCTGTTAAATCTGAAACTCCTGCTAAACTTCCTCTCTACAAACTCTTTTCTCTTCTCTCCCTCTTTCTCTCAGATGGGATTCTGTGTGTGTATGTGTGCTGGAGAAAAAAAAAAAGGAAAAGGGTCTCTCTCTCTGTCTCTGTGAGAGAGAACAAAGGTGGGGGCCGAGTGAGCCCGCGGGGCCGAGCGGGTCCGCGGGAGCGAGCGTGTATGCTGCATGGGGGAGAAGAATGAGGTAGAAGGGAGTGAGAAAGAGCGAGTGAAAAGAGTAACCGAGTGTTTGGGGATTTTTTATTATTTCAGAGGCTGTGTGTAAGAGTTTTGACTATATTGATTAAATTCTGTGGTTTTGGAGTTGGTGACTTTAGCTGTGAGAGTTGTGAAAAGAGCAGGTTTTTCTTTTGTTGTGATGTTAAGTATAAATTGAATAGACTGTGATTAATTGGTGATTTTCTGCCTATTGTGCTGCGTGGAAGACACAGAAGTGTAGACATGTTTGTGGTTTATCTTTGTTTGACGTTTTATATAGAAGGGAGTTGGTTGATTCAGGGTGATTTCTCCCGTTTGAGGGAGGAGTTGGATTATTGTTATGTTAAAGCTTTGCTGTAGGTGTACGAGTGTGAATTTTTGCTGGCTTCGCATGTTTAAATTGATGCATAGGAGTTTGTGAGGGGGAAATTGTCTCCAAGAGGGGGAGCAATGATAGGGGAGGTCACCTTCTTCCCCTGCTGGACAGAAGAGAAAACATGATTTGGAGTGTTGTGGAGGAAAATGATTAGTAACAACATCAAGCTGTTTTTGTGTTTGCAGTCAAGAACATATGAAATTTTTACTTGTGGGGTTTAAAGTTAGTAAAGAGTTAAATCAATCCTCCTCAAGAGTTCAATAATTTAGGCAGTTATGTTTATACAAATACTAAATGTATGTTTAGTGTCTTCATACAGGTGGTTTTTTCTTAACCTGGAAACCTGAGTACGGCAGCAGGAGACAAGCCAAGCTTTGGCTCAAAAGTTCACGGCTGGACACCAGAGTTGTCCCCACCCCACCCGAAAAAAAGAGAGAATGAAGTTTTAGGCAAGTTTTTCTCGCTGAACTGCTCCTGGTGCTGTGTCCCTGAATCTCACCAGTGTTAACCTCTGTCGGAAGACATGGAAAAAAGGAAAAGATGTTCCTGGTAAATGATTGGGACAAATAAAACCACACACAACCAGAGAAAGGTATGAGAAGTGTGTGGAACAGACACATGTGCGTGTTAGAGAAATGCCTCGTTTGAGAAAAAGTTAAATTAACCCACATACAGACGCACCCATACATGCAATGAAGAAACAGCTTACATACATGTGCACGTACAAGCAAGGTTAAAGTAGCGACACTTAACATACACCTGTTTTTAAATGATATAGTTTATCCACTACTGACAAATAAACTCTCTGGGTTGCAGGACAACAACTTAACTTCAAAAGAAAAGACACTGGTCTGACCATCCAGTGAGGACACGACAAATTTAGTGGTTAAAAGTGTTAAATTGTGATATGTTTTTGTTGATTGCTTAAGACAAATGATTACAGAAGGACAGAAAATTCCTTTTTAGGTTTTTAGGCATGATTTTAAGAATTTGAACACGTACCTGTGTTGTCCTGCCAACTATATTAATTTCTGTGTGGATAACACCGTACCTACCAGGACTGTACGGTGTTTCTCCAACAACAAACCTTGGATTACCCCAGAAATTAAAGCTGTCCTCAAGCAGAAGAGGAGGGCCTTCAAATCCAAAGACAAAGAGGAGTTGAAAAGGGTGCAGAGAGAGTTGAGGGGACTGATAAGGAATGGGAAGGACAGCTACAGGCAGAAGATGGAGAACCAGCTTCAGCAAAACAACGTTGGTGAAGTCTGGAGAGGCCTCAGAACCATCTCAGGCCACAAACAGCAGAACTCTCTGCCTGGGAGGGATGTGAGGTGGGCAAATGAACTGAATCATTTCTTCAACAGATTTGATTCAACCATGAGACAGTCTACAACATCGGCTGCAGACTCACCCACCCCCACTGCTGCTGTTCCACCTCTGACACCTCAGACACTTCACACCTCCTCTATTCACCCTGCTCACTCCTCCCCACCCCCAACAACAGCATCCAATACACACTCAACACAAGGCTCCAGCCTGTCTCTCTCAACCACCCAGGTTAGGAGGGAACTGAGGAGGATTAATGGCAAGAAGGCAGCGGGTCCAGATGGCATCAGCTCGAGGGTCGTCAGGTCCTGCGCGAACCAACTGTGTGGGGTGATGGAGCACCTCTTCAACCTGAGCCTGAGGTTGGGAAGAGTCCCACAGCTCTGGAAAACCTCCTGTGTTGTACCAGTGCCAAAGACTTCACGCCCCAAGGACCTCAACAACTACAGGCCGGTGGCTCTGACATCCCACCTGATGAAGACCCTGGAGCGGTTGGTCCTGGCTCAGCTTCGGCGCCTAACAAGCTCATCACTGGACCCACTTCAGTTTGCCTACCAGCCTGGCATTGGAGCGGATGATGCCGTCATTCACCTCCTACATCGTTCCCTCGCTCACCTGGAGACCGCTGGAAGCACTGTGAGAATCATGTTCTTTGATTTCTCCAGTGCCTTCAACACTATTCTTCCCTCGGTTCTGAAGGACAAGCTGGAGAACTCTGGAGTGGACCATCACCTCACTACCTGGATTTTGGACTACCTCACCGACCGACCACAGTATGTGAGGACTCAGGGCTGTGTGTCGGACAGGGTCGTCTGCAGTACGGGGGCCCCACAGGGAACGGTTCTGGCTCCGTTCCTCTTCACCATCTACACTGCAGACTTCTCCCACAATTCCACCCAGTGCTTCCTGCAGAAGTTCTCTGATGACTCTGCAATAGTCGGCCTCATCACTGATGGGGACGACAAGGAGTACAGAGGACTGACTCAAGACTTTGTGGACTGGTGCCAGCTGAACTACCTCCAGATCAACGCCAGTAAAACCAAGGAGCTGGTGGTAGACTTCCGCAGGCACAAGCATTCTCCACTGCAACCACTGAACATCCAGGGTATGGACATTGAGGCTGTGGACAGCTACAGGTACCTTGGTGTTCATCTGAACAACAGACTGGACTGGACTCATAACTCAGACGCCCTCTACAGGAAAGGGCAGAGCAGGTTGTACCTGCTGCGGAGACTCAGGTCGTTTGGGGTGGAGGGCCCACTCCTGAAGACCTTCTATGACTCTGTGGTGGCTTCTGCTATCTTTTATGGTGTGGTCTGCTGGGGCGGCAGCATCTCTGCTGGGGACAGGAAGAGACTGAACAGGGTGATCCGAAGGGCCAGCTCTGTTCTAGGATGCCCTCTGGACCCAGTGGAGGTGGTGAGTGACAGGAGAATGGCGGCTAAGCTGTCATCCCTGTTGGACAACGTCTCCCACCCCATGCAGCAGACTGTGACAGCACTGAGCAGCTCCTTCAGTGGGAGACTGCGGCACCCACGGTGTGGGACGGAGAGATTTCGCAGGTCTTTCCTCCCCACTGCTGTCAGACTCCACAACAAAGACTTTAACTGAACAAACACACACATCCACACATGTGCAATAACACTAAGTGCAATAATCTTTTCTGGCATCGTTGTATTTTTACTCAGTTGTATATAGCATTCGTATTCTATTTTTATCTTATTGTATATTTTTATTCTATTTTATTCTACTGTATATAGTATATTATTTTATTCTATTCTGTACAGCTGTGTACTGTATTTATTCTTATTGTATTCTAATTTTTGCGTCATAACTTTTGCACTGTCCACTTCCTGCTGTGACAAAACAAATTTCCCACGTGTGGGACTAATAAAGGTTATCTTATCTTATCTTATCTTATGAGTTGATTATATGGTGAGAAAAAACAAAAAGGGGGGAGAGGAGGCCCCGTTGTTTCTCCCCTCTCTGGGTAACACGGCCAACACAACATCATTTTCCTGTTCGCCTGTGGTTGTTTTGTTTTTGTTTTTTCTGAAAGCCGAAGCTGACCTGGACTCCTACCCTCCCCTCTACCATCGTTGCCCTCTCCGCTACCATCTTTGACCCTTTGATCCCTGAAGGCCACAGCAGCTGGACTCATAACAACAACTTGAGGATGTCAACAGTGCTGCAGAAAGCAATCTCATGCAGCGGAGATGGAGAACGCTAAAGCTTCAGCTGACAGAGCTGTGACGAGACGCGCATTAAGCCCGGAGGAAAAGGGACGGTGAGCAAAAGAATGCTGACCTCTGAGAAGAGCCGAACAGCAGAGCTGCAGAAGGCCGTGGAGCAAAGTAAGGACAACATAAATAGACTCCGATCTGACGTGGAAGGAAAAGACTCTGAGGTTTTTGCCCTCAGTAAGAGCTCAAGGCATCAGAACAGAAATTGAGCATGGCTCCGGAGGAGCTGGCTGGTAATTGAACTCATAAGTCAGACTTGTAGTTTGACGTAAAGGACTTGAAATCAGGCGGAAGCTTGCTGGAGCAGGAGGTCGTCAGACCTGACGCAAAGCTCCAACAGCAGGAGCAAACCCTGAAAGAGCTACAGAAGCAAAAGGGTCAAGTTACAAGGAGAAGATGCAGGCAGCTGCAACAACGGATGCAAATAGACCCAAAGAGGAGGGCGGGACCCCAGGGCATGCTTCAGGCCGCTGGTTTACCTAAACAACAGAACAGGAAGGTGATGAACACAAACATACACCAACACACAAACACACACTTCTGCATGCGCCGACTTAGAATGAAGAGAAACACACACATGAACACTTATGCACTCGTTGAGGGAGTGAAAACTGATACATACCCATGCACCAAAATCAAAATGTTGATTCAATTCACTAAGAAGTGACACACAATGCTCCAGCTGCTGCAATGAAGAATGCTTTACTGACAAAGGCTCAATGCTGCACACAACAAATTCAAATACAGAATCTGCTACAATAATAAGCCCAGAGGGCATTTATGTGGTCTGGGGAGCAGAGTCCAGAGCGGTTTGGTTATGAAAACGATGCCTGTGCGAGATATCTGGGGCTTAAGGCCTCGACTCAATTGTTTACTGTACACTAAAAAAGAAAAGAAAACAGCCTGAGCAGTGGTGCAGAGTGAAAACGATGAATTAACAGTGTGAGTCTTATTTCAGAGCGCCACATCATTGTGATGGAGATTTAATAAAAGGAGGAACACACGGACAAAGAAGAAGAGAAAGGGGGGGGCAGCCCTTGAACACGATTGCCTGAGGTATTAAAGATCTGTACTAAATTCTGGTTTCCAGTGTGAGAAAAGTCACGCAGTGCCAGTAGTAGAGCTAGGTTGAGTGATGATTCTAAATTACTGTAAGTAAATCATCGTACACCCGTTCAAGTTTCATGATAACTGGGATCTAGACTTTGTTGAACTCTAGGCAATTTGAACAGGTAAGATTTGAGTGACCAAGTAGCAGTTGAATAAAAGTTATTGAATAAGTGTTGAGATAAACTGGCAGAATTAAGAGAATTAAAACATTTCAAGAGCTCAAATTACTTAATATGGAAACGGTTCTATTTTGTTTCACGAACGCAAAATATATAGGTTTATGAATATGAAAAGGTTGAGGTGGTGTTGATTTGACTCTGTGTAGGTTTAGGTTGGTATTTTTACTGATAGGAGGAATATTCAGTGACAAGTCCTAAGACCCGGACGTCTGCATTTTTGTTTTTGTTATCTTTCATTTTATTTTGTTTATATTTCGAACAGTGCACTGATTTTTGTTTCTGAATCTTTTCTTTAAGCAGATCTGCACATCGGAAATTACAAGCATTACACGTCGGCGAGAAAATTGTTGTAAGTGAGTTTCTCCGCATTGAAATGGGCTCTGGAGGAAACACTTATGGGGACAATTAGAAATGAGAGTCCCTGCCTAAAAAAAAGGATTCAGCGAGGTAATCCGATCTCAAGTTCTTGTTTTCTTTTTGAGATGACGTCATTTTGCTGAGGGCGGAAATCTAAATGCGGCGATGGTTTCCACTATCAGCAAAGGAAAGAATGGATGAATGAATGAATGAATGAATGGATGAAAGACTAGAAATAAAACAAACGGACGGACTGGTAAAGGATGACAAGACTTGACTACGACTCAAGGTTAACCTCCACCTAGATAGAACAAGAGGGTGGATGAATTTATGTGTGTTTCTTTTTACAGGAGTAGAAGGATGACAAAATATTCGAGGATGAGTGAACTTTTAAATGCCATTTTTGTGTCGTGTGTTGCTTACAGAGGTAACTGCGCAGCGTTAACATTTACATTTTCTTCTCTACAGCGTTACAGTTCTTAATGTTTTCTTCTGACAGGAAATCTTTTTATAGCACCTCTGGAATGTGGATGGCTGACTGCGGTCAGTGTGCTGCTAATGTTTGCTTTGCTTTGGTAAGAATGCGTGCAGTAGAAAACAGACAAGTGACATGAAAACAAAGAATAATAATAAAACAAGTAATAATAACAAATAACCAATTTGGGGACAGTTTAACCTAGAGCTCACTAACTGGCCATTAGGGGGCTCTGAGTGATAAACTAGTGGAGTAACATTGCCCAAGTGTGAATAAAACAAATTGTGGCAATAATAGTGATTTAATGATCGGAGAAAACCTGAACATGATACTTGTCTGTTGTGCTGAATCTTTTATTACTCTTATGATTTACAGGTGGGTGTAAATAAGCTGTTTGATTTAACAGATTTGCTTTTTAGGTGAATGGGGAGTTGAAGGAGCTTAACATGTAACTGCTGACTAATGTTTTTACACAGGGTTACAGCTTGGCGGGAGAGTGTTTTGGAGAGGATGGGTAATGTTCTTGTGCAGTTTGCAGTGGGGAGATTGCAAATACAACTAGAACTATTAATTGAGACTAATTAAAACTAACCTGAAACTGAGGAGGTTTTAGATAAGGAAGAATTAAAACGGATATAAAATGCATCTGGTCTTTAATTGCAGGTGTAACCATGAAGATTTTTGGTACAGATTGCAGGTTGTTGCTCATTATAGAATTGTGCTCATGTTCATAAAAGCAAAAAGCTATACAAGGGGTCTATGATTTCGTTTGTGTTTTAATAATTTAGGTATGGCAAAATTAAAGGTTTCTAGACAATTTAGAGAACCAGTGAGAAGCATAATTAGATGATCAGAAACTGAGTACTACATTTAAATGGAAGTTAGAATTAAGAATGCCCAATTTGTTTTGATGTCTGTTGTTCGCTTTTGTACACACACTGCAAATGTGCTTATAAGGAGGTGGGCTCGGAAGAGAGCTTGCTAGAGATCAGCTCCATCCCGAACAACACATAGAGGCAGAATAATCCCCCTGTGCACCGGTCCTCCCCAGTAGTCCACCTGGGGGGTCGAAGAAAGAAGAATCCGAGGGCGTTTCTTCACTCCAAGAGGAGGTGGCAAGGAGGCCTGAAGCGTGACAGGCTGAAACTCGAGTCTGAAGCTAAAAGAACAACAGGTGAATTGCCCAGACGCAGAGGTCTATCCGCTCCAGAGCCCGAACCGATCAAGTCGTCGAAAAAAGTCAAGCGTGCGGTTGGTTCAGGTAACATTTTTAATACATAAAAATGTTAATTTTACAGTACTCGATACAGTTATAGATCCAGAGGGTAGATTTCTAATTATTAAACTATCAATATTGAACAAAAAACTATGTATTGTAAGTATATATGGTCCAAATGTTGATGAACCCTCATTCTTCCACGGATTTTTTAGTGCACTCTCTGAACACCTCGAATGCACACTCATTCTTGGCGGTGACCTCAACCTTGGACTAAATGAAGAAATGGATAGGCTCAACACAACAGGAACTCAGCGCAATTGGCAATCCACAAATATAATCAAACAGTATATGAGTGACTTTGGCCTTCGCGATGCATGGCGCTCCCTTCACCCCAACAGTAAGGAATATGCTTTTTTCTCGCATGTTCATCACTCTTACTCTCGTCTGGATTATTTTCTGGTCAGCAGCTCACTGCTGAGTGACATTTCAGACACTGAGATTCATCCTATAGCTGTCAGCGATCATGCTCCTGTATCTTTAACACTAATGCACAAGAATAATACTACGCCAAGTAAAAACTGGAGATTTAATACATCATTGCTTAAAGATGAAGACTTTATTAAATATTTTAAAAAGGAATGGACTTCATATTTAGACTTTAATGACACTCCCGGAATATCTGCTTCTGTTCTATGGGAAGCAGGGAAAGCTGTGATGAGAGGTAAAATAATTTCTTTCTCATCACACAAAAAGAAAGAAGAAAACAAAAATATTCAGGAATTAGAAAAAACCATCAAATCACTAGAAGAAGCCTACGCGTGCGACCAAGATCAGGAAACATTGAACGCTTGCAGAATTTTGAACACAGTAACAAATCAGGTCGATTTCTAGCTAACCAGTTAAAAATAAATAAAGAAAAAACAACTATATGAGCTGCTAAAGATTTATCGGGGAACACAATATATGACCCTGGAAGAATAAACAACATTTTTAGGGATTTCTATGAAACTTTATACTCACCACAAATAAACCCATCTAAAAATGAAATTGATCTGTTTCTTGACAACGTAACTCTTCCAAAATTACTAGACAGTCAAGCAATGGAACTGGATTCGCCACTGATGCCAAGTGAACTCCAGGAAGCCCTGATAAGTATGCCCAATAATAAGGCTCCAGGTCCAGACGGCTTCCCTGCAGAATTCTACAAAGAATTCTGGGCAATTCTGGCACCAGTATTCCACGGCATGTTGCAGGAAATCGAGGAAAATGGCAGACTACCACCAAATATGAATTCTGCCAACATTAGTCTCCTGCTAAAACCAGGCAAAGACCCTTTATTTCCCTCAAGCTATCGTCCAATTTCTCTTTTAAATGTAGACCTTAAAATAATCTGCAAAGCTCTCTCAAAGAGATTAGAGAAAATAACCCCCTTCTTAATTCATCCTGACCAAACTGGTTTCATAAAAGGTCGGCACTCCTCAACAAATACTCGAAGATTAATTAATTTAATAGACTACTCATACAATAAAAACATCGAAACCATAATATTATCTCTAGATGCAGAAAAAGCATTTGACAGAGTTAACTGGAAATTTTTATTCGCAACTTTACACAAATTTGGTTTTGGAAACTCTTTCATAAACTGGATAAGAATATTATACAACTCCCCAACAGCTCGTATCAGAACAAATGACCAGACATCCTCCAGCTTCTGTCTCCTGAGGGGCACCAGACAGGGATGCCCACTCTCCCCTTCACTTTTTGCAATTTTTATCGAACCTCTAGCAGCAGCATTTAGACAGGCTACAACAATTAAGGGCATAAAATGTAAGAACATAGAACATAAAATCAGTCTCTATGCGGATGATGTGTTGCTTTTTCTGCAAAACACACAAACCAACCTCTCTGAGGTAATTACTCTAGTAAACTGGTTTTCAAGAGTTTCAGATTATTCAATTAACTGGCCAAAATCTACAGTTCTCCCCATTAACTGCTCCTTCCATAATTCTTCCTCTGCCCCACTGCAATCCGGAAATATTAAATATTTAGGTATTAATGTTTCTCCTAAGCTTTCAGACTTAACTAAATTAAACCACATCCCACTTCTAAAGAAAGTAGAAGGCGATCTGACTAGATGGAAATCTTTACCCATATCACTCATGGGAAGGGTCGCCACTATAAAAATGATGATCTTGCCAAAAATAAATTACTTATTTTTGATGATCCCTAACAAACCATCACAAGATTGGTTCAGATCTCTGGATTCATATATTTCCAAATTCCTTTGGAAAGATAAACCCCCGCGTATCAGCTTAAAAACGCTACAAAGAACCAAGGATAGAGGAGGATTAAATCTGCCTAATTTTCACCAATACTTCTTAGCCAACAGGCTTCAGTTCATCTCAGAATGGTCAAAACATACCTTCTTAGTTGAGCCCTGGCTAGATGTTGAACAGGCACTATGCAAGGATCTAGAGATTTCAGACCTACCATTTATTAGCTCAAACATCAAAAGACATGAATGCTTTAAAAGTATCAACATCAGCTCTTCTCTGACAGCATGGTGGGAGTTTCTAAAAATAACGGAGTCTTCATTAATCCCATGCAAATGTACATCTATCTGGAATAACCCTGACATATTACAAAACAATAATATGATTAATTTCCCAGAATGGAGTTGTAAAGGAATTAAATACTTAGAACATATATTAGAGGGAACAGAATTTATTCCATTTGACAGACTAGTTGCACAATATGGGATCAACAAGAAAAGATTTTTAGAATATCAACAAATTAAATCCATAGTAAAAAAGAAATTTAACCTCAGTCAAGTTGAATTACAAACACCACCAAGTGCGGCACATTTCCTTACTCTTAAATCCCCCAAATTATTATCTAAAATATACAGAACACTTTCTAAATTAGATGAATCAATATCCCTTCCTA
The DNA here is from genome assembly GCF_057381915.1 of Diplotaxodon limnothrissa. Classification (NCBI taxonomy): domain Eukaryota; kingdom Metazoa; phylum Chordata; class Actinopteri; order Cichliformes; family Cichlidae; genus Diplotaxodon; species Diplotaxodon limnothrissa. Next base: position 1,476,742 of record NC_140606.1, read on the forward strand.
TTGCAAAGTGGGAAGCAGATTTATCAGTCAGCTTAGACCAAAACTTCTGGTCTCAGGTATGCTTAAAAACCTTTAAATTGATTAAAAATCCCAGTCTGCAATTAATACAATACAAAATACTACATAGAGTGCACTATACAGGTCATCGGATGTACATCTTCCAACAACTGCTCACACTGTCAAGGCAATACACCAGACAATTACATTCACGCTCTTTGGTTCTGTCCACCAGTGCAGAAGTTTTGGCGCGAGATATGTGAAGACTTATCGAAGTGTCTGAAATGTAACATTCCAACTTCCCCCTTAGTGTGTTTGTTGGGCAGCTTAGATAATGTCACTTCAGAAAAGAATATAGCCCATATGGTTTTCACTGCCCTATGCATAGCCAAGAAAACTGTCCTCATGAACTGGAAAAATAAAAACAATCTTAATTCTAACCAATATAGAAATTATCTATTAGATTACATTAGTCTTGATACAGCCTCTGCCACCACATCAGATCAATTGCTCTGGGCTCCTTTGATCAGGGTCCGGGATGGGCGTGAGGTTCTGGGGGCGCTCCGTCTCTGGGCTGGGGCCCTGGCCGGGCCTCGGGGGCTTGGGTCCTGGTTGGTGTGTTGCCGGGGTTGTGGGTGGGTGGGTGCATGGGGGCCCAGCCCTGGCGCAGGGTGCCGCCGGTGCGTCGAGCCACTCTTCAACTGGTGGGGGAGGTTGTCACATCTTGCAGGAGCTTTCCTCTCTTCAGGAACTCACTCTGCAGGAGGGGGAGATACAGGAGAGGTGGAGGAAGATCTCAGCCTGGGCGTCTATTGTCTTATGTAGTCTGGAATAGAGATGGCACGATACCACTTTTTTATGTCCGATACCGATATCATAATTTTAGATATCTGCCGATACCGATATGAATCCGATATAGTGTGTTTTTTAATCAATAAAACTGTTTTTTAATATCTTGCTGCATTTTGTATAAGTTCATACTCAAGTTTAAATAAACAACAACACTGTAACAAAAATACACTGCACCCAAAATATTTCATAGTTCAGCAAAACTGATCAATCTAATAAACTTAAACCTACTCCATCCTCCCTATTCTGGTATTTTAAAGAGTACTTAGCAGAAATATTAAGCAACCTAACTAACAGGGTTGCAAACTCCCAGCAAAAAAAAAGAAAGGGAACCACCCTCCACCTCATGATGCTTAATCGATGTAATCAACTTTAATTTGATGCAGTGTGAAAAAAAAATGCACAGAATTAAATTATTTTTCAAGAATAATTAAATAGATTCAACATCTTTCTTCAACAAAATTACAGACTGCACAGATGGTATCTTCCCAAAGGAAAAAGTACTATAGCTTACTAGGGTATATTAGACTTAACAGTTACTATATACAGTAATGGACTTCTATACATTTTACATCAGATTAAAACTTTGGGTGTAAGATTCAGATAATTATTTATTAAAAGCTCGACATTTTAAATGAGAATAAGAAAGAAAAGTATGTCTTTATGCCCCCTTTTCCCTGTTATTGCCCTATCGGCCCCCTCTGGCTAAACTTTGCTAGATCTGCCCTTGCACAGTTACCAGCCGTCAGCTACGTAGAAAAGGATCCTGGTGTAGAAAGTAATATTAAATAAATTCTAACAACAGCTTATCAAGGTTAAATGTGCTGCTGTTATTCAGCCGCTGGTTTCCTCTTTCTGGTACAAAGTGAGACAAAAACAAAGAAGAGAGACGATCAGCTGATCATTAAGCAGTTTCATGATTGAAGTAGCAGCAGGAGGGAGAGAGAGAGAGGCAGTCGCTCCATATATCGGTTGTTAAGCTTAACGTGGGAATGCTTTACAAACATTCAGAGATGAACTTACACACTTGCTTTACTTTTCTCTGGGATCACTTCCTCGGAGATGAAATGCTGGTTTGGTAGCAAGGCTACAAATACACACAGCCGCTCTATCACGTGAGCACACTGCTCCAACGTGCACGCCATGTCCCAAGTTTTGTAAGGTGCTTTTTTGATATTTAATGGATCGAATTACATTTTTTATTTCTCTCCGATATCCGATCCAGTAATTTACGTCAGTATCGGACCGATACCGATACTTAATAACGGATCGGTCCATCTCTAGTCTGAAAGATGAGTGGATGGTGGGGTGGGTGCAGTTTTCTCTGTGGTGGGGTTGGGTGGACTGTCCCGGGCTCTGTGGGGCCGGGCGGCGCTGCTGCACTGGGCCCTGGTCCGGATGGGCCTGGGCCCCCTTTCCCTGGCGGGTCGCAGAGTATGGGGGTGCCTACTGGGGTCAGCGGGGGAGCTGGCCCCAGGGAGGGGTCACTTGCCCCTCCCTTCCTTCCCTCCCCATCTCCAGCTGCCTCCCTCTTCCCGCTCCACCACAACCACCCACACATGCAGGGCCTTGGAGTAGGGGTATGTCACCAGGGTGCAGAGGAGGCTACCCCCCCCCCCTCTGTCCCCTTCTGGCTGCCTCTGCCTCAATTTTATCCCACAACTTAGACATTCACATTACTCACACTCTCATTACACATACATATAGGATCTTGGGGGTGGGCACGCTACACGGAATCCAAATTACCATCAGGGTGTACACCCCACCCCTGGCATCGTTGCCCACCTCTCAATTTTAAATACACGTAGACATTGAGGGCTAGCAGGAGGGACCATGCGCTTACCTGCTGCTCTCTGGCAGGTAGCTCCATGCCCTCCTGGGTTTTAAATGCTCCTTAGAACACACATGCATCAACACTACAATGAGCGGGTGGAGGGAGGTTTGGAGTCTTCTCTCACCCCCATTCTCTGCGACCTGCTGGAGCGGGAGGGCTAGGAGGAGGAGTTGGCCGTCCGACTGCGGTCTGGAGTGTGGGGCCTCCCTGCTGCTGCAGAGTCGGGGCGGTCTGCCTCCCCCCACCGCAGGGAAAAGGGTAACACCACCTGGGTCTGGGTGCAGTTCCCCCCTCCAGGGGCGGGGGCACCTAGACCCGGTTTGTAGAGTACGCTTGGGGAGTGTGATCGTGTGTACAACGTCTCTTTATGTCTGTCTCCACATTGGTTGAGTGTGGAGTAATTGCATATGAGAGCATGAGGGTGGGAATGGATGTTTGTGTCTGTGTGTGCCTGTATTTCTGTGTCTATATGTCAGGTTGGGTGTCAGGCGCCACCTCTCTGGGGACATCTCAGGCCCTCCAAGGTTTGGAGGCCTATCTCCCCCCACCACCACTTCCCCTGCTGGTGGCGGACTCCCTCAGACATCGGTGCGTTGGTGATGCTTTGTGTCCAGGGATGGGCGTCCAGGTACACACCGGCTCACTCCTTGGCGGCCGCTTATCGGGGCCTGGAGCCTGGGGCTCGCTCGGGCCACTTCGGAGGTGGGGTGCCCCCGGCCTCTCAGCCTGGGGCTCGGTCACTCAGGCACGGCTGGCTGCCGGCGGAGCTCACGGGCGCATCACTGCAACCCCACTGCAACCCCCCTGGCTTCTGCTCCGCGGCTGCTGAGTGAGCCCTCATCTGGGACTCTCCTCAGCTCTTTCTGGGACAGTGGCGCGGCTGCCCCTCTGTTGGTCTTCCTTGGTCTCTTGTGTTCTGAGGGCCTCTGGATGTCTGGAGTTTGATCTCCTCCATACCTGCTTCATGCCCTGGAGGACGGGGCTGTGGCCCCCCCACACCCTCTAGCAGATCATTACATGAATGAACCTTTTAAAAACAAGCGCGTCCATGCTCACAGGTGTACACACGGGTGATCACACCCACAAACTACACCCTTTTTGGCTCCTACCTCAAAGCACACTGTGTTCTGTTGATCTTATGTGCTGCACAATAATGTTTAATATTTAGTATTTACTGTCATATTCCCATATATCATTGTGATGTTGTTTATTCTATTACTCTTGTTCTCTTCTGCTTGTTTTCTTTTTTCTTTCTCAACAGGTGATCCAGGTGATCGATATATGCATTTTTTTTTCTCTGCTCATTCTATTGGTTTTTGTTTTTTGCCCTTCTCCCCCATCCCTCTTCTCAGCTGTTTTTCTTTCCCTCTTTCTTTCTCCCCTTCTTTCCCCCAGTCACAATAAAAGGTGAATCAAATGGACCATTACGGCAAGGCTGGGATGGTCAATTTGGTAAAGTAAATCCGTTGGGTATCTTTCTTCGCCTTTAGACAATAATTCTGATGGCAAAAGAGCCAAACGGGACAGGCAAAAAAAAAAAAAAAAAAAAGGAGTTGCAGAGGGGACAGAGAAAGGAAACCCACTGGTCTTTGCTTCTGAGCTTATTCCTAAGCTTCTGGGGAGTGAGAACTTCTTATTAAATGCACGCACACACCGATCTCTGCTCCGATTCCACTTTATTTCTTTTTTCTCATTTTTTCCTGGAGCTTCTTGCTCGCCAGTAAATTACACACATTGCAGCAACACAGTGCCATCTAGTGGCTGATGCAAACATAAGTCAACATGTTACATCTCCCATCTTAAAAAAAGAACAAAACAACAAAGCAACTCAGGCTTGTAAAATTTGCAAGGCAATTGAAATTACGGGAATAACATCCTGAGCAACATCCATTAATAACATAGCATTCGACTCAATACTGGCTACATCATAACCATAATAAACAGATGTATTAAGTGACATCATTGGAACAACAAACATGTGAATCAGCGATCCGCCTGCACCCTTTACAATATTACAGGTCCAAGACCTGTCTTGGTTTAGTAACACGCCCATATCGAGTCGTGTATCCGGGTGTTGTAGTGTCTTTATCAGGGGGCTCCACAGGCGGGGGCTGAGAAACCACAGAGCTGTCATTGCTGTTGACTGTTGGTTGAATGAACTCCTCACCTCCTACGCTGTTTCTGCCTTCACGGAGGTGTCGGCGGTTACGGCAATAAACTTGTCCTGTATCTGTGGTTATGTTGTAGCTTCTGGGCGTGTCGGCACAACTTGTGACCACAGCTGGTTTCCAGAAACCATATTGTTGCCGGAACCGGACCGATGTGCCAGGATATAGTTGAGGCAGAGGTCGGGCTGCTCTGTTGAAATAAGTCTGCTGGCGCTGCTGGCAGACTTCTCTCCTCTCACGCACTGTTTGCTGGCAAACTACTTGTGGTTCCAGCTGTTTTGGTGTTGCAGGGAGGATGGAGCAGAGTCTCCGGCTCATGAGTAGTTGTGCAGGCGACTTTAAGTTGTCCACGGGGGTGTTCCGGTATTCTAATAGGCTCAAGTAGGGATCCTTATGTTCAGCTTTGGCCTTGTCCAGTAGTTTTTTTGCTGTCTGGACAGTCTTTTCGGCTAGGCTGTTGCTCTGTGGGTAATGGGGGCTAGTAGTGGTGTGGGTGAAACTCCATGACTTTGCGAACTGTTGGAACTTACTTGAAGCATAGCACGGGCCATTATCACTAATCACCGACTCTGGAATACCATGCCTAGCCATGGCTGACTTTAGTTTGCGGATCACTGCTTCTGCAGTGCAGCTGTGCAGTCTTTCCAACTCGAAGAATCTACTGTAGTAATCAACAATGATGATGTAGTCTTCCGAGTTCCAAGTAAACAGATCGGTTGTTATAACCTGCTACGGTCTTTCTGGTATTGCATGTGACAGAAGGGGTTCCTTGGGGTTAACAGTTTGTCTCTCCTGGCATGTGCTGCAGGCTCCGACTGCTTCCTCAATCTGCTTTCCCATGCCTGGCCAAAACAGAAGGTCTCTGGCTCTGTTTTTACTCTTTTCTATGCCCATATGGCTGGAATGAATCCGATCTATCATGTCCTTTCTGAGCCTTTTTGGGATGATCATTTTCTCTCCTTTAAACATGATCCCGTCTATCAGTGAGATCTCATCCCTGTGGTTCCAAAACTCCTGGATGTCAGGCGGACATTGAGACGTTTTATCCGGCCATCCACTCAATGTGGTCCTTCTCAGAGTGTTGAGCTGAGGGTCCTGGGCTGTTTCGTTTCTTATCTCTGAGAGTCTCTGATCACTGACAGGCATGTTGCTGAGGACTGAGTGGATCTGCGCATCCATCCCGTCACATAGTGATTTATTGTGGAACTCTATGGATTTGCAGCTGTAGTATCATCCTCTGTAGCCATGGTGGTGCTGATGCTAGTGGTTTTTTGAGTATGGTCTCTAGTGGCTTGTGGTCCGATTCAATGGTCACATGTCGACCGTACATGTACTCGTGGAACCGCTTGCAGCCAAAGAGAACAGCATACAGCTCCTTTTCTATTTGGGCATAGTTCTGCTCGGTGCTGTTAAGTGACTTGGATGCGTAGGCAACTGGCCTGCCGTCCTGCAGCATCACAGCACCGATGCCACTTTTGGATGCGTCGACCTGGAGTCGTAGTGCTTTCTTGGGGTTGAAGAAGGAGAGAACTGGGCCTGGTTGTCTAGTGATCAGCTCCTTCATTTGTTGAAAGGATCTGTCATGGTTCTTGTCCCATCTTGCTAAATAATTAACAATTCCCAGCACTGTTTCCAGTTCTGCCCTGTTCTGTGGGGGTGCCATGTCTTGGATTGCTTTTACTTTTTGTGGATCTGGTTTTAGTCCTTTGTGTGACAATGTGTGACCGAAGTAACTGACCTCTTTGACGCAAATGGTGCACTTGTCAGGGTTCAGTTTTTACACCTCTCTCCCTGCTGCGCTGCAGCATGGCCCTCAGGTTGTCGTCATGCTCCTGTTTGGTTCCTCCGAAGACCAACACGTCATCCACAATGGCTGCCACGCCCCTCAGGCCCTCGTAGGTCTCATCCACGCATCGCTGGAACTCATCCTGGGCTGAGATTATGCCGAATGGCAGCCTGAGGAAGCGGTTCCTGCCAAACACAGTATTAAATGTGGTTAACAGAGATGATTCGTGGCTTAGCTTAATGGCCCAGTAGCCTGATCTGGCGTCCAAAACACTGAAATACTTGGCCCCAGCAAGTTTTGTGGTGACATCCTCCAAGGTGGGTAGAGGGTAATGGGGTCTTTGTATAGCCTTGTTGAAGGGTCCAGACATACTCTGAGTCTGCCTGTCTTGGGTTTTTCCACGACAACAAGTGCATTCACCCAGTCCGTAGGATCTGTGACCTTGCATATGATTTGATTCCTTTCCATGTTGTCGAGCTCGTCTTTGAGTCAGGCTCACAGAGCGATGGGAATCCGACGAGGTGGGCTGACTGTGGGTGCAACGTCTGGATTTACATGGAAACTGCATTCACCAGGAAATTCTCCTATCCCTTTAAATACGTCAGCATACTCGTCTATTATTGCCTGCGAACTGTTGGTTGTCTTGTCTCTTTCCTCCGTCACTGCCATCACGATCCTGACCAGGTTAAGGTCACGGCAAGCTTTCATTGCTAATACAGGTGGGGCGCTTGTGTTAACAACATGGAATTCCAACGTGCGGGTTTTGTCTTTGTGTTTGCATTTTAGCTGGCATTTCCCTTCCACGCTGAGTGAGTGTCCCCCGTAATCTGTGAGCTTGTGTGTGACAGGCTTCAGTGTCACATGTGGGAAGAGTGTCTGGAAGATGTTGGCTGGAATTGTGTTCGCTTGCGCCCCAGTGTCAACTTTAAACCTCACTGTCTGTAGGGAGAAACCAAGTTGCATGTCTGCATATATATCATTTCTTCCTTCATTTTCTATGGTGATGCTATCAATGTAGAAACAGTCTTGCTCCTCATCTGTGTCCTTAGTTGTCATTTCTATGTTCTCTCTCACAGTGTGTACTGATTTGAGGTGGCTTTTGTCTGCGAAGGGAGTCTTGACCTGCATGCTCTTGCAAAATGGTTCATTTTCTTGCATTTTGCACATTGCTTCCCTTTTGCTGGGCAGGTGTCTTTATTACTTTGTTGTCCGGCACAATAGCTGCACGTTTTTAGTGTTACATTAGCGTGTTCTTTTGGTTTCACGCTTCTTGTTTGATTTTCTTGTCTGTGCGGTTTCCTGCCGATGGCGTGCACAGTTTCTTGGCCCCTGGAGTGACCCATAGATTTTAGCTGTTGCTTTGCTAGCTCGTGTGATCGTGCTATATCTATAGCTTTCTCTAGCGTGAGCTCTGCGCCTTGGCTGAGTAGCTTTTCTCGGACGTGTGGCGAGTTAGTGGCAAATACGATGCGATCCCTGACCATTTCATCTGTATTTGGGTACCCACAGTCTTTAGCAAGCAGTTTCAGTTCTGTAATAAACTGTTCAAATGCCTCATTTTCACCCTGCATCTTTTCATGGAACTTATATCTGGCGTAGATTGGGTTAGCTTTCAGTGTGATGTAATCAGTGTACTTATCGTAGTACGTCTGAAACTTTCGGGAGTCATCTGCGGTGAGCGTCCACGTGTTGTAGACGTCCCGTCCTTTCTCACCGACCCATAGAAGAAGGTAGTTGCATTTGTCTGCCTCCTCCTTCCCCCGAAGAGGACCAGCGAACATTAGCTCGGCGTGCTGCTTGAAACACCGCCATGCCTCGGGCAGGTTGCTAGAGTCCCAATCCATGTGCGGTGTGGGAACGCCGTAAGCCTCCATGTCTGCGCTGTCCGACGGCAAGGGATTGCATAGAAAACTGCTACTCTGACACCATGTATTATCTTTGTCTGTATACCAAGCTTCTTATTAAATGCACGCACACACTGATCTCTGCTCCGATTCCACTTTATTTCTTTTTTCTCATTTTTTCCTGGAGCTTCTTGCTCACCAGTAAATTACACACATTGCAGCAACACAGTGCCATCTAGTGGCTGATGCAAACATAGGTCAACATGCTACACCAGCTATTGGCCACAGTAAATGTATCTGGATGCTCCAATATGTAACAATCATGCCTTCAGAGCTGGGCTGGAGGACATCACATTTGTGACATGGCAAGGAAGAGGGATTTGTTCTCTCAAAGATATTTACATTGACAGACATTTTCCATCTTTTCAGCAATTGAGGGTGAAATTTAATCTTTCTAATTCACATTTTTTCAGATTTTTACAGTTGAGACATTTCATCAAAGCATCTATTCCACAATATGATTTGATTCCTCGAAACTCAGTGCTTGACAGCTTCGTGTCAGTTGAGCCCTACACTAGAGGTGCTGTGTCTCGCTTTTACAGGGCCTTACTAGATATGTACAGTCCTTCATCTGATACTTTAAGGGAACAGTGGCAGGGTGGATGTTACTGATGATGTTTGGCAAGAGTGCATTAAGAATATATATTGTAGTTCTATAAATGCTAGACATAGTCTGATCCAATTTAAGGTTGTGTATAGGTTGCATTTTTCTCCCACTAAAGTGGAAAAAATGTTTAAGCCCTCTGTGTTAAGTGTTCAAGTGATCAAGGAACTTTATCTCACCTTTTCTTTCAATGCCAAAAACTACAGCTTTTTTGGAATCATCTGTTTGATTTTCTGACCAAAGCCATTGGTCCCATGTACCCCCTTTGCAGCATTGTTCGGGGTGTCTGAACCGGGATGGGCAAGGGACAAGACAGAGACACAGGTTGTGTCAATGACTACACTTGTGGCTAGAAAGCTGTTACTTCTCTGCTGGAAGTCTGATAAACCTCCTACCTTCGAAATGTGGTTGAGAGAATTTGGAAATGTACTCCATCTGGAGAAAATCAGGTTTACCTTGTCTAACCGAGAGAGAGTGTTTTATAAGATTTGGCAACCAGTCATTAGCCTGATGGATAAACTTAAGTGGAATGTACTCTGTTTTAACATTTATGTATGCTGTATTACCACCTTGTTGACTTGCCGTCCACCTTCTATTGTGTTCTTTTGAAGGTGATTGTTGCATACTGCTCAATTATAAAACCAATAAAAAAATATTGAAAAAAAAAGTAATCCAATCCATTAAATATCAAAAAAAGCACAAAACTCACAAAACTTGCGACATGGCATAACTTGATTGATTAAGCATCATGAGGTGGGGGGTGGTTCCCTATTTTTCTTTTTTTTCTTTTTTTGCTGGGCGTTTGCAACCCTATTAGTCCATTCACTGTCTGAACAGAGTTTCGTCATGTTACTTTTGCACTATTATGCACATGTTGTTATTACATGGCTTAATTAAGATACACATCAGGGCTGACATCTGGGGCCAGAGCTGAAACTGTTCTGGGCCAGCACAGGGCCAGCAGTGTGTCTGCAACTGGCTCGTGGTTGCACATGGCCCACATATCGCAAATAATGATGGCCCTTTGGCCAGATTTGCCAGAGGTAATCCACACATGGGCCAACAAAGCCACCAGTGTGTCTGCAACTGGCCTTGTGTGTGGGCCAACTTTGGCAAAACAGATCTGGGCCCCCAAAGGGCCGTCATTCTTTGCGGTATGTGGGCCATGTGTAAGCACATTGTGTGGGCCAGATCCAGACCATACCAATTTTGCTATGTGGGATGTGGCCCGGTCATGGGGAATGAGACAGGACACAGGAAACACTCTATTGTGGGCTTTTTTATTCTCCGACTGTACTCAGAGGAGCACAGTTTTAATTCTATAGTTTTGAGTGAAAACGGTAAAATGTAACTATTCCACTGGCTCAGCCTAAAACTGTCTTTCAGGGTCTGAGACAACAGTAACTATCATATGTGCACATTAAATTCAAACAGTATAGACAACAGTAGTGACTTTGGTTTCTCTACACACCCACTGTGCTAGGACAAGTACACACGCAGGAATCACACAGCAAGTGATCTCCCCTGCCAACCCGCTCTTCAGTCCTTCTCACAGCACGTGACCATTAAACATACATCCGTCGCACTTTAAGAACTCTACAAAAATTGTCACAAACATGGAGTCATCGCTAAAGAAACTTAGCTTCCTAGGCTAATCACAGTCTCCTACGACACTGGTGACAATATTTTGCAGTATGCTACACTTTTTTAGCACATTTACCTCATGTGTAGCTAGCCACAGAAATTTTGCAGTCTCTCACTCTCCAGTGCTCCCGCTCACAGCGCTCAGTGTGTGACACAAACTTGAGTACATGCGTGCTCTGGCTTACAGCAGCTCTTAAAGCAACAGTATACCCCCAAAACGTGAGGCCTAGTCATCACCATGACAACCCTACAACAGACCTCTGGTAGACAGGCAACCAGTCAAAAACACAATCCCCTCTTTTTAAACCCTTTCCATGCGTAGTATTAGTTCACTTGGCTACATATAGTCTTGGATTTAGACTGCTACACTAAGACGCTAACAGATATAAACAGACTGAGCCCTTCTTTTCTGAGGAATTTTAGGGGGATGGTCTCCCTGCTGATGACACCAGAAGGTACAACTTTAAACCTGACTCTGCTGGACAGGGCTGTAACTTTCTGGGGTTAGAGAAGCTCTCTTCCCGCTTTCCTTTTCCTTTCCCACTCCCTATCTCCTAAAGCAGTTCTGACCAGAGAACAAAATGTGGTTGCCATGGTAACGGAAATATTACCTGCAGCAGGGTCATCTACATAGAAGGAGATGTCCAGAAGAAGAAACGTGAGCAGATATCAGACCTAAAACCACCCTCAACCGTTTCTACCAATCATGTTAACATTCTGTTTCTGTGACCCCCAATAAAAGTGTTTACTGCCTGGGCATGGCCAGAGAGGCCGAGGTCCATGGCACTGTGTAAAACAATTTGAAATTTTAACCATTTTGTTAATAAATTGTGAAAAAGTATCATTTGAGTATATTTGTCTTCTCTCATAAAAAGAGTGTCCCCACGAGGGTCACAGGCCCCCTGTTGATCCTCTACCTAATCACACGAACCAAGGCATGAAAACGAGTGTGGGTCATAAATAGCCAAAGTTTCAGACGGCCTGCACCCTATGATAGTAACAGTCAAATTTTTACAAGAGTAATGATGGAAGATATTATTAAAATTGGTTAATTAAAGGCTGGATGATAGATAAAGTCGCCAATACCGCCATAGAGAAGGATAGACAGAAAACAAGAAAAATGGGGAAGGCAGGGTATCCTCACCAGAATCCCAGAAGCGGCAATTTGTTGCACACAGTTCTGCTGTGACAGTGCACATAATTACCTGGCTGCCGCAGAGAGAAGCCAAGGCTGAATTTCCTGACTGATCCTGATGTTTGTGATGACAATGCTCCTTCTGTTGAGCTAGAGCTAGGTGTCTCACCTTTGAAGAAGGAGTTGCTGCCATGGCAACTCCCCCAAAAGTTTTGGTGGGACTTCAGGAGCCTTCGTTGCCAGACTTCAGTGGATCTAGTGGTAATGCCAGACTTAAAGTTTGTCTAGCCTGCCTTTGGCTGGAAAGCACAGGAAAAGGAGCTGGTGTGTAAAGTTGAGTTTGATTTCAAACTACAGATTCGCCAGTTGGCGACTGAAGCTGAGAAGAAGGTAAATTTAAAACAGCTTGAAGTGGAAGCTATGAGGCTTTCACAAAGCCAGTCTTCACGCAGCTCACCTGTTAATTCAGATCATTAGCGTTTATCTGATAATGCCTGCAGATTTGATGTAAGCAAAAATATTGTTTTGGTGCCAACATTTAGATAAAGTTGATTCCTACTTTAATCATTTGAAAGGATTGCAACAGCACTAGAATGGCCAAAAGAAATATGGGTTGTGCTATTGCAATGTAAGCTAATGGGCAAAGTTCAGGAGGTTGTATCATCTCTTTCTAACGAGGTTAGCATGATATACGGTGTACTGAAAGAGTCCATTTTAAATGCATATGAGCTTGTACCAGAGGCCTACAGGCAAAATTTCAAGAATCACAAGAAGACTAATGGTCAAAGGAGCTTGCAAAGAAAAGCGTCTGGACTTCTTTAAGTTGCTTGAAGAGAAGCTCAAGCAACTTAAAGAAGTCCAGACGCTTTTCTTTGCAAGCTCCTTTGACTACGATGACCTGGATGACTGAGAACCTTCACAGACAAGAAGATTAATGGTCAAACATATGTCGAGTTTTCACATGAGAAGGAATTCTTTATGACAAGTAGTGTACTGCAAGAGAAGTGAAGAAAGACCTTGAATCTCTTCGCCAGTTAATCTTATTGGAAGATTTTAAGAATCCATTACCAGAGAAGCTTATAGTTTTCTTAAATGAGCAAAAAGTTCCCTCACTGTCAAAAGCAGCCATTTTGCATTTTTCCAGCCAGTAAAACTACTGAGGGGATTCCCAGTCTATCATTTGAGAGGGTATTTTGCCTCTTTCTGTTGTATCATCCTGTCAGTCAAGTGTTGTGGTCCAAGGTATTGGAATGACTTTTGTGTCTGCACCTTTGCACAATATTCACATCACCTTTCTTGTTTTCAGTGGATTTGGTAAGGTTGCTGTCCTTCCATCGCTGCCCATATAAGGAGTTGATTTCAGCCAGTGAAAAAGTGTTGCCTGTGCCTGAGATGCTGGATAAATCTGCAAAAGCTTCTAAGTTAAACAAAAAGAGTACAATAACATTTTTCCTGCGTGTGTGGTAACAAAATCTCAATCAAGGAAGAATGACTTTGATTTGTCAGACTCCTTCCTCGTTATGAAAGAAGCACCTGAAATTGTTAGGCCAGAGGTTGAGCTTAACAATGAGTCTAGAAATATGTTTTCTCTTCCTAGGGCTGACATAACACTGCCTGCTTCAAGAGAGGACTCTATTGTTGCACAACATGATGATGACTCTCTTCTGAAATGTTGTTCTTCTGTATTTACTCAGGAGGAAGCAAAGGTTAAGAAGGTGGCATACAATATTGATGTCCACTCTTGAGGGAAACCTCATAGAAGTGGTGCATACGTATAAATATCTTGGCTTTTTAATTGATGATTCTCTGACCTTTAAACCTCACATAGACAATCTTGTGAAAAAACTCAAACTAAAATTGGGATTTTTCTTTCGAAACAAATTTTGCTTTTCTTTTGAGACAAAAAAGCGTCTTGTAAATGCTACATTTTTATCTGTTTTAGATTATGGTGATCTGCTGTACATGAATGCTTCCGCCCAGTGTCTTCATAAGATTGACTCAGTTTATCATGCCTCCTTACGGTTTATTACAAACTGTAGGGCCTTGACCCATTGTTGTGATCTGTACGCTCGAGTGGGATGGCCTTCGTGGTCCTCCAGGAGGTTTGCTCACTGGTGCATCTTTATTTATAAGGCCCTGCTTGGACAAATGCCCACCTACATTTGCGATCTGCTCACACGGAGAAGTACTGTTTCTTACAGCCTGCGTTCAAGCGATCTTTTATTGCTCAATGTTCCATTTGCCAGAACTGAACTGGGAAAGAGGGCTTTTACTTATGCTGCCCCTTTCACATGGAACATGATGCAAAAAGACTGGAAGATAGCAGATCTTATTTCATTAAATGCTTTTAAGTCCAGATTGAGAGAGCCAGAGAAAAATGTTTTTAAAATGTAATTGTTATTTATAATATGTATGTAACTTTGTAATTTCAACGTGTTGTCGCCTCTTGGCCAGGACTCCCTTGCAAAAGAGGTTTTTAATCTCAATGGGACTTTTCCTGGTTAAATAAAGGTTAATAATAATAATAATTGATAAGGGTCTCCTACTACGTCGCTGGGCTGGTTAAAAACTTGGATGACTGGCATAAAGTTTATCAAATTGTTGTACCAAAGGTTTTCTGCCTGCAAGGGCTAGTTTTAGCACATGATCACCTACTGTCGGGGTACTTTGGCATAAATAAAACATATAATAAGGCCCTCAAACACTTTTTCTGGCCAGGGCTCAAGTCTGATGTTGTACATTACTGTCCTTCCTGCCATGTTTGCCAAATTGTGGGTAAACCAAATCAAGTTATCCCGCCTGCACCCCTGTCACCAATTCCAGTGATGGGTGAACCATTTAACAGGGTTATTGTTCACTGTGTGAGAACAATAAAGTCTGGACACCAGTTTATCCTAAAAATGCTGTTGCCTCTACTAGATTTCCTGCTGCAGTGCCCTTGCGGAGGATCACTGCTCCTGCCACTATTGTATTTGGACATGAAGTAAGGGGAGCTTTGCATGTTCTTAAAGAACAGCTAGTGGTTCCATCTAAAACACTGAAGAGCATCCCTGAATACACTGCTAAAATTACAAAGCACCTTCAATCAGCTTGCTCTATTTTCAAGGATACCTAAACTGCTAGACAAGTAAGGGTGAAAAATCATTATGACCAGAAAGTAGTCACTTTAAGCACGGCGATCAAGTTCTAGTTTCTAGTTTTCTAGTTCTAGTTCTAGCCCATTCTGGGCTGTTCTCTGAAAACAGTTTTCTGGACCGTTACGTTGTAGAAAAGAAACTCACTGAATTCAGAACCTTATCTTAGCCTTCCGATGTAGTCTTTACAGACCATAACTCGCTTATTTTCCTTTTGAGAAAATACAATAACAACCGACTTATGAGATGATCTTTGATCACCCAGGAGTATAAACCTTCAAATCTGCCATAAAAAAGGGAGAGAAAATTCCCGGTATTCTGGTTTTTGTCTTTGAAAGCTCCAAACATTTTGTTTGGACTTGTAAGGATGGGGGTGTTACGTTTCTGCGGGATGTCCTTATAAAAGGAAACTCACCTATGGCTAGAGGTGGCTCTCTCCTCCCCCCCTCGCTAAGGCTTGTTTGGCATATGTATTGAGCTGCCCTGGAGCATTTCATTTGTTTGTGTAAGGTGTGTGGGGGGAGTAAGAGGACTAGGTAAGGTTGGGGTACCCTGTATATTTCCTCACATAGGATTTTTTCAGTTAAAAACACTAGGTAAGTAGGTTGGTGCCACCCATATAATGTTTGAGCTTATTTTGTGTGTGGAGGATGAGTTTTTTTTTTTCTTTTTTTTTCTCTTAGAGTAAACCTTAGCCAAGTTCTGGCTGAGCTTTACTGGCTTCTGGCTTTTTAGTGTTTTTCTTTGGCACAACATAACAGTTCCTTTCTCCCATACATTGCTGTATGGCTTTGAGACATTGGGGTTTTTGTTTTTTGTTGTTTTTATTACCTATTAAAAATCTTATCTGCTACAACACTTGTACCAACTTAATGGAGTTCTTGTGTTACTCCCTCCTGCCAATGAGAAGGTGTAACACAAGGCAAAACTCATCACTTTTTGGTTGATACTGGACCAACATACTCTTGCATCACCTTGATGTCATTGCCGTTTCAGGGAAACCACACAATCAGTCTTTTACTGTGCCATTAGCAGTGCCATATGACAACCAAATAATGTACCATCAGTTCCTCTTTGCCTCAGCAGTCCTGTTAATCCTCTGAGAAAATTTGACATAACAATATACTGCACTCCAGAAGGTCTAACAATCACCACGACACAACAACCACAAGCATGTCCATGTCTGGGATCTACGGTACTCTTTATGGTCTCTGACCCACATCCCCAAGACCAGAGTCTACTGGTTAAGACTTCTCCCAAGAGGACCAGAGATCCCGTATGTCCAGTTCGCCTATATGCAAGCTATGGCTAAAGACTTTAAACCCTTATAAGGCCACAGAGGAAGTCCTGCACTGTCACGCTGGTATATTTTCTGACTCCTGATAAGGTGTATGAGGAAGGATGGCAAGACCCAAGAGGGAGAAGCAGCCTTCATTCTCATGAAACAAGCTCCTGCCCGAGCAGCATCTCTCTCTTCTCTTGACTACTCACAAACATTTCACCTTAATGTTTCCAGAAAAGCACTGCATTGACAGGAGGGGGAAAGAGGAGTACTGACGTACCACAGTTTGAAGCTGGACAACATAGAAACCGGACAAGCGGAATCTGTAATATATGGCAGCGCTTGCAAAGGAAATCACTAAAACCAGCCACATTATGATGTGTCATGAATTAAGAACAAACACAGACAACGGAGTAGTGGCTTGGAAAGAAGCCACTACAGGTTTCGCTTAGGCAGCAGTTGTCCTTCTTCTCTCCTGGATCGGCTGGAGCTTTCTTTAGGAGCCTTCCCAGCTTTGACAAAAGTCCAGCTGGAATAACCACATTTACTCAGGGCCTTCTTCATGTGCTGTTCTTCTGCCTCCCTGGCTGCTGTGTCTGTGGGGATGGTGTTCGCTCTGTGTTGTAGCGACCTGATGACGCCCACTTTGTGCTCCAGTGGATGACAAGAGTAAAACCTTAAATACTGATCCGTATTAGAAATTTTTTTCATTGATGTTTGGATTGCAGCAGTATGAGCTCTACTTTTCATGAGTGGCATGACCAGGGCACACCCCAGCAGTCTCAGGTCAATCTAGCCTCCAGTGCGCTGATGTCCAGATAATGGGTGCTGCAATAGAGTTTGTCTCCTACACCCTTAATAATTCATTTATAAGAACCATTTATCAGTCAGTGGGCCATTACAGGAATTGCACTTTCGCACTTGTTTGTCATGCATTTCACTAGCTGGGCCCACGTCCTCATTTTAGGTTTGGGGCGTTTTTAGTAGATAAAGGCGAATGGCTTAATTAATAATGGAGCCGTGGTTTGGGGAAGGCCTTGAAAAAAGGGGCGTGTGGGGCAGAACGAGGACGAACAGCTTGTAGAACCAGGGGATCATATATAGATAAGACCTGGGAGGGGCATGTTTGGAGGCATGGTCCTGCTCCTGAAATTTAGATAATTTATCTCCAATTAATTTGTCAGCCCCTTGGACCAAATCTAACTGAGCTAAATGAAAATTACATTTTTAGCATAGTGTCTAAATTGACGTATTTGCTTTTGTCTCTTATTGTGATTTGATTCAACTTTCTTGTGTTGTAAATTGATATAATTTTCCTCCCTCTGCAAGCTTCGTTGTCTAAATGTATAGCCTTTTGTAACTCCTCTTTTGCATGCCTTGGAAATCTATGCAGCCTTTTTTTATAGACACACAGACCAGCTGCTTGTAAACAAATGCTAAATTTATGCAGACTGAATCTCATTGAAATGTCAGTCCTTTTTTTTTTACACAGAGGCTTTCGGGGTTTTGCAAACTCTCTGCCCAGCTGCTAACTTTGTAGTTCTCTAGAAAACCAAGAGAAAGTTAAGAGTGAAAAGGAGGTTGTGAATGCTCCACTCTAATATTTATGAATTGGTCTTTGTTGTGGTAAAGCCGGTAGGCAGACATGAATACAACATCCACCTCTGGAGCTGCAAGGTATTTGAAAGCTGAAAAATGCATGAGCGTTTTTACTGGTGGAAACACAGATTTCCCTTTGACGGATAGCATTTGATACCTCAACTCAAACGGAGGGTGTGGTTTCTGGAAGAAAATATGACTTTTGCCTATTATTATATATTCTTATAGGCTAATTCTGACTGGATGTGTGTGTCAGTCTGTTTGCATGCAGGTCATTGATGAATGTGTGAAATACAATCATATGTTAACAAACCCAGCCCTGCAGGCAGGGCACCAGGAAAAACCTCAGTGTCTTGTATTATCTGCATTAGTGATGTGCGAATCATGAACGAATTGTTCAATCGTTCAGTTTCTTAACAAAAACATTTCTGCTCTGAACTGGAAGAAAAAACCCTGAGTAGAAGCTCACATCAAGACAATAGGTCCTCAGTTCTGCTAATATGCTAACAGCACATTTGAGGTACTCACCCCCTCCCTTCCTGTGCTGAATCATAGTGTAAGCGAAGACTCTGTCACTACCCGATCCGTACCAGAAACCCGATCGGTACCCCGCATACGCGAAAGGTGTCTACTTCCGGTCGAAGCGTTTTACGGTAGTTACGGGTCAGAGTATCTGTTAAGATGTTAAGAATAATAAGTATCTCTTAAAATGTTTCCAATAATGAAGCATTTCAATATAATGCAGACAAAAACGAAAAATAAAAAGAGAGTTACGGATCAGGACTCCCCGATCCTTACTGCGCATGTGCAAAGTCGGGCCGTACAAATCGGGTCTACCTGTTCCGTACCGCGCATGTGCAGCGGTTTTCTTCTTCTTCTGTTCGTTTAATGGCAGTTTACTCCCCAGTATAAGAGGATACTGCCACCTGCTGACCAAGCGAATGAACCCTATTGTAAACTGAATTAGCGTCATTACAAACGTGTGTTAAATTTGATTTAGTGATAGTCGAGTGTGTTTATGCTTGTCTGTGTGGAGAGGATTGTTGGAATAGTGATGATGTCCGCTATCACTGTCAATTGCCAGTAAACACTTCATCTAGCTGCTGAATCTTCACGTGACATATTATAAAGTCTGTATTATTAACTCTGTCATTAGGCGCCATTCTTCTTATTTTACGGCGCTGTTGCTCAATCGGGGGACGCTCTCTGTTGAGGAGAAAAGCAAAAATTTGTTGCGGATACGGATTATCCATTGTTTAAATGTCCCGGTAGTCGAAAAGGAGGCAGAGCTGCTGAGAAATGCTAGGAGCTAACTGGGCGCTAACCGTGTCATTCAAATATATTGAATGTCGCAATGTTGGCAAAGAGAGGAAGTGACGTAAGATTTGAGCATGCGTGGTACCGATCGGGTTTCCGGTACGGATCGGGTAGTGACACTACTCACCCCCTCCCTCCTGGCTCACAGCTTCTTCTTTTTCTTGGTTGACAACCAATGTTAAGGAGCATTACCGCCCCCTGGCACACAGCTCAGTGGACATTTAGATGAGAAAATATTTAACCCATTTGAGGAAAATACTAATAAAATAAAATAAAAAGAAATAAAATAAATGTTCCCTTTAGAAATCTTTTTGTTGCTCTGTAAAAATAGTTGTTTTTCTTTTTCAATCACTCATTTTAGCAGTAGGATTTACATGAAAAGAGAAACAAATTAAGTTTCAGTGAAAATGTAAATTTTTTGCACTCTCTGGTCGACTGACTCAGTGACTCAAATGACTCAAAAAATCAGATTCACTTTGGTGAGTGACTCATTCAAACTCGATTCAGTAAAAAGAATCGAATTTATCATCACTAATCTGCATAGTTTACTAAGTGATATAGTTAAAAGCAGCACATTCTTGCTTTAGTTAAACTTCAATAAAACAAAATGCAACACTCTCTAGGTGTCTTTCCCCAAAAAACCTCACAAAAAAGCATTAGAAAACAAACCTGCTCAACCAAATGGTTGAGCACGTAAGGCTTTTTCCATTGCTTGTTTCTTGGTGTGGTAGTTAATCAAAAGTTACATTTTCTTTATATGATTATTATGTGTAATTTTCAAATAATATCATTTATTTGGAAATACAGTACTGAGCAAAATTCTATAGTTAGCCTTCAGTTCTTTCCATTTTGCCTAGCACAGTCATTTTAACACTGTCATTTTCAAATGGTGGTACGCGTGCCACTGGTGGTACTGTAGTGGTACACAGGAAGTCTCCAATTTTTTAAAAAAAATTTTTTTTAGATTAAGTAATATACCATTGTGAAGTTATGCAAAGACGACACGAGAGTTCTTCTTCTCTTTTGGGAGCCGGAGACAACCAGAAAACATCTCCCCGATTGAGTCCTCACGAATCCAAAGCTCCTGTTAGCCAGAAGAATGCAATCCACTTCTTCTGCGAGTGAGCGGTAATCCTCCGAGGCCAGCAACGAGGAGTTGACGAGGCTCCCATTGGTGCTGGCAACTGTCGGAGGAAGAGATGGGTGAAGAGAAATCCACTGTCATCTGTTCCTAGCAAGGACAGCGTGCTCTCCATGAGCTCGAGAGCGGTACCATCAGCCAGGTCCGAGTGAGAGAGGAGTTTCTCAGCCTTGGATTCAATAACCGAATGTCACATACACCACTCAAAACATATACAGACCTACACGGAGGTACGGCAAGCGGATTAGGACAAAATACCAAACTGACAGCAGGTTATCTACACTTATGTTAAAATGCTAAAGATGATAAAAGCCTGAATTTTGGGGGGTCTCTCTTACCATAGCAGTAAATCTGACTCTGTGCTTTGGGCAAAAGACATAAGTGAATGTCTAACTTTTGGCGAAGTAAAATTTGCGTGCCTGCAAAGTCCCATATTTGAACACACGTGAAAAAAAACCTTTAAATTGCAAAAGACAATGAGTGATGATTTCTGAATTTCTGAATTACACAAAAATGTAAAATAATGCACATAGAAATTTTTTTAACATGAAATTTGTGGTCATTTGTCATAAATAAAAACTATAATTGTCACGGTCCGAAGCTGCAGACCTTCTGAAGCTTGAGGAGAGGACCCGAACACAGATAAACGAGGCGTGAAACAGGATATTAACCAAAAACAAGCCGGTTTTTCTTGGCTGAATAAAAGGTACAAAACAATTGCATAAGGGAACAAGGGACACTAACTAAAATGGAAACTCAAAAAGCTGGGTCACAGACTCAAAACCATGACTAAAATTTAGAACATAATTAAGTTATTTTATAATAATAAGTTGGTTAAACATGAGAATAGTTTTCATTTTTGAGATGTCTTTCCATCTCAAATCATCACTTTTTTGATATTTGCAGTTAAACATTCCCCAGTTTTCAAAAATATTGTTATACGTCTAAGTTTGCACATATATAATAATTATTGTGAAATTTTTAGCTTTCTTATAAAATAAAGTAAATGAATAAAAAATAAATAAAATACTTAAGGTTTTGCACAGTATCTTTGTTTTTCCTAGGACTGCACTCTTGTGGACCGATATCTCAGAAGTCATTCATGGGGTTTGGGAATTCTCCACTTACCACTGGGACCACTCCCAGTGGTAAGTGACGTCCACATCTTCTCTGGCTCCTCTCTCAGCCTTTGGTGTTTCTCAAGTGTCTCGTGTTCCTTCTTTCTGATGTTGCTATCACTTGGCATAGCTACATCTATCACTAAAGCCTTATTCATCTGCTTGTCCACCAATATGTCCACCAAACATCGCTAGTTTGTTTGTCTGTCTGTATCTGTATGTGGAAGTCCCAGAGGGGCAGCTTTGCATGGTCTGCATCTGGGGCTTGCCTGGTATGGTTGACCCTAGCCTCTACTGACCTTAATCTGGCTACTGACCGTGGCTCAGGGAGTTGGGAAGCGTATCTGTAACCGGAAGGTCACCGGTTCGATCCCCGGGTTCTCTGTTGTGTCCTTGGGCAAGACACTTTACCCTACTGGTGTTGGCCAAAATATTATACAGTATGAAAGGTTACAATGTAATTTGAGAAGAATTTTTTTTTAATTAAAGTGAGATTTCCCATACGGTAAAAAAATATATTTTAAAATACATTTTGAAATATATTTCAAAATATACAAAAAATGGCCAAAAAATATATGTGCTAAAATACATTTTAAAATATATTTATATATTTAAAATGTTTTTTAGCACATATATTTTTTGGCCATTTTTTGTATATTTTGAAATATATTAATAAAATATATTTCAAAATACAATTTAAATTTATTTAAAATCATTCAAAAAAATATAAATTTAACCCTTCATATATTTCTAAGAAAACACATTCACATGTAACATCTGAAAGAAATCTTTATTTGATGTTTAAAACATACATATAGCATATCAATCAAGCAAGGAATATTCATTTTATAAGTTTATTCTCATTACATACTCAAACATTCTAAAAGAAACACACACACATATACATATATGTGTGTGTGTGTATATATATATATATATACACACACACACATATGTGTGTGTATGTGTATATGTGTGTGTGATTGTATGAACATAAGTCAGCATACTTAAAATGTAATTTCTTTTCCTTTTCCAGCAGTCTCAGTTCCCCCAGCTTTCACGGCAATCCTCAAAGCCCTTCTGGACACGCTGAGAAACCCCTTCCTTACCGCCACTGTAACAAACAAAAGTCACAGTTCTATTACTTTTATCAGAGTTAAAATAAAAATGTGATTTATGTTAGCTGGCTTCATTTAGCAAACAGATATTTCTGTTTATATAGATACAGATATTAATACAGATATATTTTACGCATAATTTTACCTCTTTTTTTTCCTAGATGGGAAGTCTATCCAGTTCACATTACAGTAATGCTAACACCCCTTTTGGTCGTCTCTCCTTACCTTCCAGCATTCATAAATCTGTTGACCTTCTTTGTCTGAGACCAACCACTACAATGCATCATCACCTATTTGTATTGGTAACTTACTTTACAACCTATTTTAATGGTTGCAAAGTAAGTTACTTGTGCTGTATGCAATTTTAGATACACAGAAAGTCTTCACTTACTATATATGGCTGTCATAGTGTCCTTATCAAGGGCAGTTCTTCACTCTGCGCCGATGTCCGTTTTGCTCTGTCCTCCTATAAAAAGCATGAACATTTGAGTGTTTGACTAGTTTTAGATTTCCAAAAATTTGATATTTGTACAACTAAACATTTGAACTACAATTATTATTACTACTATTATTATTACTATTGAGCGATACTTTTATGGGTAATTTTTGGTAAAGAAACTGGTGACAGAGTTGTAGGCTTTTTAAAGTACTATTAGCTAACCATTTGAACTGACTTTCAAAGCTGATTACCTTTTAAATTGCTGTGGATCAAAACCTCCAGTGGGAAGGCGGCCATTAGAAGAACACGCACCATTGAACCTGAAAATAACAAAAACAAACAAAAAACAGAACAATATATAAGAGTCCGGTAGGGTAATAAATCTCTTCTGAAGCAATATAGTTCATTTTGGGTGAAAAACAAAACATTCCTCTAACATATATATACTGACATCAGCAATCAACATCATGATTGTAATTATTTCCTTTTTAGTACATCTACTGCTGTTTGCATGTGTCAAGCACTACGACTGTATCTATGCATATAAATTCACCATATATATCCAGCAAAAATGTTTTGTTATAGTCAAAAGGAAAACAAACAAAGGCATTCAATCAGAGGTGAGAAATTAATTGGGAATATGAATTATAGGTGAACTATTCTTTACCTACTAGCAATCAAGCTTCTTTAACCAAGAAGCTTGAAATATTTGAATGTAAAATAAAATAAATAAATAAATAATAATAAAAATAACATGATGTAATTAAAATGCACAACTTACATTAAGGAAATCTGCATTTGTATCCACAGGCTAAAAGTAAAACAGTAAATGTGTTAGTGATAGTACAGGTATTTGTAAAAAAAAAAAAAAAAAAAAGAGGCAGTAACTGTGACGCTTCTAGTGGGATGCTAAATGCAGAGATTTATATTTACAGTATAATACTGCATGTACGGGTAACTGTGTTGTGAACTGTAACTGAATATTAGAGAATCTCAGAGAAATTAAATGTATTTATTTTTTGAATTTATCAATCATAAAACCGTCTGTTTTGAAGGCCTGTTACGATAGCGACTTTTTGTTGGTCGGTATATTGCCCCATAAACAATTGCGACAAGTTATGTCATTGTCATTTTAAGACCATTTTATGTCTTTGAATGTATAATCATAATATAACACCATAATAATGCAAGATCTACACACTTTCAATTGACAAACCAACATCTAATTCTTAAAGTATTTAGATCATTGAAATTAGGAATCAAAATATTAGATACCTTAAAAACTTGAATAAATAGTAAATTTTCTAACAAATAGAAAACAATGTTATTTAATGTTATTGTTTTGTTATCATTATATTTTATTTTTGTAAATATAATGGCGGATAAATTACATCATCAACAATTATTGAGGTCATGTACATGTATTGTGTGTTAAGTCGATATATCGATTATTGTGATAGGCCTACTGTTTTGGTATCATAACGAGCTTGTCAAACATGCATGACCACTAAACAATGTCTAAGCAGTAGTATTGGTCTGAATGACAACAAACATAACTAGTGTTTTGGAAAATCTGTTAGAAAACAGTTATTTCAATAATTATGATTAGCATGTGACACAGACACCGCATAAAAAACTACAACAACAAATACTTACTTTAGGAGGATGGGGGAGGGCAGCATGAGGTTGAGACTTTGACATCTGTAAAAAACAAATTCATGTATTACAAACAAGTCACTTAAAAATACATTAATGTGGCAGACTGTTCCCTGTTCAGATGCAGTGTATAAGTACAATCAGGGCTGTCACAACAATGGGGTGGGGCCAAGTGGCTGCAACCCTAGGTACAATGTGCAGGTATATATAATTACATATAATATATGTGAATAAAGCAAGAATCTGTTTAGGTTAGTCACTGTGCTGACTGATGTTTGCTAGGTTTATATGATTGCAAACTGCACAAAAACAACAACAGCAACAACATTAATGACAATGACAAACAAAATTACTTACATTTATGTAAATCTCACATTAGGAAGATCTGCATTCGATTTCATGGGCTGAAATAAATAGGCAGAAACATTACTGCTAAAAAAATAAAAAACAAAAACTCTAAAAAGCCTAAAAATGACTTAAAAAGCAAGGAAATGTGGAACATTGTAATTAGCGAACATTAATAAAGCATAACTGTTCTTTGTTTCTAACCTTGGTAAGTACTCTGTAGCCAGAAGGAGAGGTAGGATTTCTGTGAAAGCCAAATTAAATGTGAATAGGCTTTGATAGTTATTGAGAAGGCAGAATAATAAGAAAAGGCAAAAGTACGTCACAATATAATTAATTAAGTTACATATTTTGATTACCAAATTATGGAAGCGTGGAGCTGCCACCCAGGCAAAAGAAAAATAGAGCTGTATCACGTTATGACGTGAAATGTTTATTGTTCTAACATTATGCTTTTCATGTTTGTATAATATAATATCACGTTATTATAATATACATAATTGTCACGTTCGCACAATATTGTACGGACGTGATAATTATGTACATTTTTCGTACAATGTTGTTCAAACATGTTGTTCAAACATGATAGTATATTGTTAGAACGATAAACTTTTCACGTTATAACGTGATATACTTATATTTCTCTTTTGCCTGGGTGGCAGCTCTACGCTTCCGTTCCAAATACACGAGAATAAAGTAATATTATATGGGAAAAGGCACCTGCTAGCTTGATGATGGAGGCTTCTTAGACTGGCCACCCGCCTTGGCTTCTTGTCGCCACTCCACGAAATAAAGGTCCGTTTCCTCCATGCCGGCTAATTATTCATCCTCATTAAAATCTCGTATATGTTCAGTTGGCAGAATTGAGAATTTTACATCTTCCAACCACTTAATTAACGCGAACATAATCGGCTTGTTTCTTCCCGTCTCCTGTATCCGGCCGTTCCTCTCGCTGTCAGATTTCGCGCCTCAGAGATGTCGTTATTTTTCAAAAAAAAAAAAAAAGAAGAAAGAAAGAAACAGTAACAACTACTAAAGAGAGTTTTTGCACGTTCATTGCACATTTGTGGGAATGTTTAAATATTTAATTTTTATTAATTACTTTTCATTATATCTTTATTTTTTAAACCACCGTGGCAATGCGCATGCGCATACACTCCTGCACGCAAAGGGCTTTGGAGTTGACGTAATGTCGCAATGCATTGTGGGAGCGCAGCACCATCTTGGCAGGTCACGAATCAAAACAAGATTGCTACGAACCATTCTGAAACGTAGCTCAAAAGAAAATGACGGTATAGAGACAGATTCTGTCCAGATGCAAAGAGACGGTACTTGATTGTTGAAATGTGGACCCGTATGAAATATAGCCGTGGAGTAGAAACCCTGAAGACCAAACCGCTATTGACTTAGCATGATCTACTCTCATACCTTGTCTGTGGAGTCAGAGCATACACGGCGCACCAATTTCGCAATTATAAATCTCTGGAGACGCACATCCAATTCACCAAGGACTGGGTACAAGATTTGGCTATTTTTAAGCCTCCACGTTGTGAGTACGCCGTCATTCAAGCAAAGGTAAGTCAGCTTGAGTACTGCGAGTAAAATGCGTTTGATTCCCCCCAGCATTCAAATTAGTGCTAGCAAAAATTCATTCGTGAGGGGGAAATTACAGTGAGAACATGTAGAGGCTCTGTTAGAGGGATAACATAGTGAGTTCAGTGCATTGATGTGACATTGTCCTGAAGGATTTAGTTATTCTTTATGGTTAAAGAAATTGCCCTAATTAATTCATATTTATTATAAATAATCCTAATTACACATCTTGCTTCCTTGTTTGTGTCCTGTGTCACTAAAAATACATTCTGTTTTAGTTTTATACATTGATTAATGACCTGCAGAATCTGCTTGTCATATTAGGTGTCCATAGTTGTCACTTAAAGTCGAACTTTATGTTTTCTCTCTCTTGAAAGTGATTACATCCTTGCATTACATACTTTAGGTTCATTTTTTGCTGATAGGTTTCTAAAAAGAAACATGCAGATTTAGAATATAACATGCAGCGTTCTATAGATGGATACATAAAAACACTTTATTTGTTACATTTATGATAAATGGATTTGAAAGTAAATAAAACACATTTGTGTCGGACTTGGCTTATTAAAGTTCTTGTCTTTAAATGAACTTTGTCTGTGTGTGTTTTAGGTCCTGCACTCTTAAAGACTGAATTGCAGCATTGCAGCCACAGGTCATTGTGAGCATCACAGGGAAGGTTGAAGCCGCCCACTGCAGCTGTATGGCTAGAGTCGTGAAGACTTGCAGCCATGTCACTGCTCTTCTGTTTAATGTAGAAGCAACAGTGAGGATCTGTGGCACAAGGACTGTTACAGATGAACCTGCATACTGGGTTTTGCTGGGTAATATGACCAAGATACAGCCAGAGGTTGGCCATAAGATAGACTTCTCCTCTTCAGCTGCCCAAAAAAAAGGTTCTTGATCAAAACATAAACAGACCATTCGTTGTGACAGGTAAAAGAAGCCATCCTCAAAAAAGAAAAGTTCCACCTGCTACTGTGGAGGAGTTGGATCAACTGATGGGACAATATTTTTCCAAGCATAGTTCTGTTCTGAATAACCCATAATGTTTTAATTTAGGGGGCCATGTAAATACTTTGCATTTACTGAATATGTACTTACTAAATACCACTGTTCAAAAGTTGAATAAAGAAACAAAGAAATGTTTGCCTATTTTTAATTAAAAGCACTTTGTCGAACATCACATCAGTTACAATGTAGAAAAAATGTTATGTATAGTTTACAAATGACAAAATGTTCACATAAAATCATGACAGCATTTGTATAATATCACCCACTACTAGCATTCTGTAATTTACTGTCTCTTTTGAAAACTTATCACTACATAAACAGCACAAGACTTAAAAGTATTTAACAAGAGCATTTTTCCCTGGTTTTACTACCACACTGGGGCACATGTTCACCAAAACGCAGCAAACCTTTGCCATCTTATCCAGGAAGGTCACCTTTTTACCCTCACATGGAAGAAGTAATCTGATTGGCATGGTGGTATGTAGCATGTAGTTTGAAGCAGGGATTTCGTAGTGCCCCATGTGTAGTGTTGGAACCCAGTCAGGATTTGTTTCATTCATTTCATAGGCTGGTTTGTTGCAATAATGCCAAATAATTAGCAACTCTATAAATAGAAGGTAGTTCTGCATGTTTGTTCTAAGTTTGTGCTATTGAAAATAAAATTAACAGGCTATAAATAATAATATGAACTTATTTAGAACTTACCTGAATGAAAATACTGGAGCACACCAACAGATATCTGTGGCTGGTAGAGAACTGAATATCAGCTCGTCTCGCAGCTGCTATCCAGGCTAGACGCCTTCTTTTGGTAACATCCAACACATAAGCTCCCTCATGATGTTTCCAGGTGAGGAAACAATGAAAAGAGAGCCTGTTTTCAAGCTTATTCCTTTGTCGGTAGTGCAATCTAACATTACAACCGACCACACAGCAAGCATTTGTTTGGCCTGCTAATATGGCGCCTTGACCAAAAATCCTGGCTACGCCCCATCCCGTAAGATCACGCTCCAGAGCCCTATTAACGTACAGATCTAGAAAGAAGACGCTGCATTTTTAACTCTAAGGGAGATGGAGAATGAGCCTATTTCCAAAACAGTGGAGTGTGTTCCTTTAAGTACTAAATTGTATATATTGTCAAAAACTAAAGTGTACGTAGCAGTTGTTGTATCTTGTTTACTGTATCACTGACAGATAATTTCAAAGTCAATGAACGCTACATTATAGTGAGATATTGTGTAATGTGAAATACTGTAAGCAAATGAATAAACAACCTAATTCGTGATAGACCTTTGACTCTGTTTTGTTTGAATCCAACTGTTTTTTGCAGATGTGCATAAAACATGTTACTTTTAGTATTGTTATCATTATCATCATTATTGCACTAAATATATTTTAAATAAAGGATACTTTGATATACATTCTACTGTAAGGTTGGAAATGTATTTTCTTCACCCTAAAATATGTTTTGAAATGTATTTTGGTTTGAAAGAAATATATTTTCAATTTCAAAAATATATTTTTTTGGAGCATCACAAATACAAAATATATTTACCATATATTTGAAATATATTTTGGCCAGGAAAAATGTATTTTTTTACCGTATGGGTTGTGGAGGAAATGTTGTAATTCAGTGGGAAGACAGACAAAAATAACTCAGCTTTGGTCAATGATAAGAAAAATGAATGGGATTAAAAGAGAATATGGGTATCCAGTCCTGAGTGATGGAGAAATAACAACAATTAGAAATGAAGAGAAGCCTACCGTAATATGATAGCAAAATCATTTGCTAAAATTTGTAGACTGAAACACAGAAAATCAAGGGCGTAAACTCAGAAACCCTTTAATCAAACGAACACTGCTCCTCAACCATGCGATTTAAAGCTGATAAAAAGCTTATCATGTTCACAGCCGAGGTAAACATGCATCGGAGCAACCAAAGTTTTCTTTATTTGGCAGAATACTCAAGAATATCGCATGATCCACCAGGCTCGGGAGTTTGGTTTCAGTTACAACACTAAACACTAAACAATCTGGCAGAGCTTATGGTTCTCTTTAAGTGAAACAACCATCCATTTCCACACAGTTCAAAATCAAAACAAGGAGGAACATGATAAGAAATAGCAATGAAACAACAGTTATTGTGCATGTTGTAGTACATGCACAATAACTGTACAATCTTGCCATTATGGACAAAACCTTTCGCAGATAACACTTCGTACAGGCATATTTTACACCAACCATGAAAAGGCAGGGTTCTGCACAAGCTCCAGGATGCAGCAGCCATATGGACCTACATGGATCAAGTTCTGAAAAGTATTCAGGCCAAATTTCCATAGCCTACATTAACACTGTACGAAATATGTCTAGTGATGTTTACACTGAAAATGCTGAAAACCTCTAACATGGCAATTTTCAGTTACAAGCATCTTCCTCCCTCCTGCACCACTTTAATGTAATATGCCCCGATCACCTTTGGATTCCTCCTTGTTGTGTAGACATTAAATGGTAAACAGCCTGCATTTATATAGCGCTTTACTAGTCCCTAAGGACCCCAAAGCGCTTTACATATCCAGTCATCCACCCATTCACACACTGGTGATGGCAGCTACATTGTAGCCACAGCCACCCTGGGGCGCACTGACAGAGGCGAGGCTGCCGGACACTGGCGCCACCGGGCCCTCTGACCACCACCAGTAGGCAACGGGTGAAGTGTCTTGCCTAAGGACACAACGACCGAGACTGTCCAAGCCGGGGCTCGAACCGGCAACCTTCCGATTACAAGGCAAACTCCCAACTCTTGAGCCACGATCGCCCCGGCAGATTATTTTCCTTGAGAAACCATTAATGCATCCATTGACACAGATGCCATATGGCTTCCGTTGGAGCCAGAGCAGGCTTACGCACCGGTTTCCAATCACACGCCTATCATGTTCCTGTGCCACTTTTTAAGGCCGGAGCTCAGAGGGTTTCATCACTGGATGATTGTGCTAGAGACGTAAATGTAAAATCCCGGCTTTGTGAAAATTTTAAAAAGCTTTTCACTAGCTGGGCACACGTCCTCATTTCAGGTTTGACAGCATTTTAGTTGGTAAAAGTTGGGGAAGGCCTCAAAGGGGACTGGCGATAGCTCCCTGGCAGATCCCCATGTACTAACTAGAAGTGAAGAAGTTAAAGAATGGAGAACAAGGAGGCAGGAAGGGAGGGTGGGGCACGTAAACCAGAATGATCAGCTTGCAGAACTGGGGGAACCTATATAGATGACAGCGGAAGGAGCGTGTTTGGAGGCATGGTCCCGCTCCTGAAATTCTGATACATAATCTCCAATTCTTTGTGAGTTTGGTTCCTGGTTGTGACCTTTGTCTCTTGTGAACAGACTCGCGGACTCGACCTCTAACCCTGCGCTTTTGTAACCCTGAGCGAGAGTTGTTTGGCGTGGCTGTGTGAGGATTTTCCCCCAGCGAGCGAGCGAGTGTGGAAGGAGCGTGTGGAGCTGTGTTTTGGAATACGAGTATGAGAAGCCCATTCCTTTCCCCAGGTCCACCTTTGGACCCCTGGGACCCCGACTTCTCCCCACCTGTATATACTCATTTTCTGTGAACAGAGAACTGTTTAATTGTGACTTTCAGTCTGCATGGAAACGATGTGGGCTTCATAGATAATTGGCAAACCTTCTGGAGGAAACCTGGTCTTGTTAGGAGAGACGGCATCCATCCCACTTTGGATGGAGCAGCTCTCATTTCTAGAAATATGGACAAATTTATTAAACCTCCCAAAATATGACTATCCAGAGTTGGGACCAGGAAGCAGAGTTGCAGTCTTACACGCCTCTCTGCAGCTTCTCTCCTCCTGCTACCCTCCCAAAAACCCATCTCCATAGAGACTGTGTCAGCTTCCAAAAAGACAAAAAACAAACTAAAAACCAGCAACAAACAACTTAAACATAAACAATTACAAAGAAAGAACAATAAAGTATCCACATCTGAACCAAAGAGTAAAACAGTGAAATGTGGATTATTAAATATTAGGTCTCTCTCCTCCAAGTCTCTGTTAGTACATGACTTAATAATTGATCAACAAATCGATTTACTCTGCCTTACAGAAACCTGGTTGCAGCAGGATGATTATGTTAGTTTAAATGAATCAACACCCCCGAGTCATTCTAACTACCAGAAACCTCGAAGCACAGGCCGAGGGGGCGGTGTGGCAGCAATTTTTCACACCAGCCTATTAATTAACGAAAGACCAAGACAGACTTTTAATTCATTTGAAAGCCTGATGCTTAGCCTCGTCCACCCCAGCTGTGAAACTCAGAAACCAGTCTTACTTGTTATCATCTATCGTCCACCTGGGCCTTACACAGAGTTTCTGTCTGATTTCTCAGACTTTATATCTGATTTAGTTCTGAGCTCAGATAAAATAATTATTGTGGGTGATTTTAACATCCATGTAGATGCTAAAAATGACAGCCTCAACATGGCATTTAATCTGTTATTAGACTCAATTGGTTTCTCTCAAAATGTAAAAGAACCCACCCACCACTTTAATCACACTCTAGATCTTGTTTTAACATATGGCATAGAAACTGAACATTTAACAGTGTTTCCTGAAAACCCTCTCCTGTCTGATCATTTCCTGATAACATTTACATTTACAATAATTGATTACACAGCGGTGGAGAGTAGACTTTATCACAGTAGATGTCTTTCTGAAAGCACTGTAACTAAGTTTAAGAATATAATCCACCCACTGTTATCATCTTCAATGCCCTGTACCAACACAGAGCAGAGCAGCTATCTCAACGCTGCTCCAACAGAGGTCGATTATCTTGTTAATAATTTCACCTCCTCACTACGTACGACTCTGGATACTGTAGCTCCTGTGAAAACTAAGGTCTCTAATCAGAAGTACCTGACTCCGTGGTATAATTCTGAAACACGTACCCTAAAGCAGATGACTCGTAATCTGGAGAGGAAATGGCGTGTTACAAATTTAGAGGATCATCATTTAGCCTGGAGAAATAGTTTGCTGCTTTATAAGAAAGCCCTCCGCAAAGCCAGAACATCTTACTATTCATCACTGATTGAAGTAAATAAGAACAACCCCAGGTTTCTCTTCAGCACTGTAGCCAGGCTGACAAAAAGTCAGAGCTCTTTTGAGCCAACAATCCCTTTAACGTTAACTAGTAATGACTTCATGAACTTCTTCACAAATAAAATTCTTACCATTAGAGAAAAAATGACCAGTAATCGTCCCACAGATGTAATATTATCTACAGCTACTCTTAGTACCATTGATGTTAAGTTAGACTCTTTTTCTCTAATTGATCTTTCTGAGTTAACTTCAATAATTACTTCCTCCAAACCATCAACGTGTCTTTTAGACCCCATTCCTACAAAACTGCTCAAAGAAGTCCTGCCATTAATTAATTCTTTGATCTTAAATATGATCAACCTATCTCTAATGATCGGCTATGTACCACAGGCCTTCAAGCTAGCTGTAGTTAAACCTTTACTCAAAAAGCATCTCTAGACCCAGCAGTCTTAGCTAATTATAGGCCAATCTCCAACCTTCCTTTCATATCAAACATCCTTGAAAGAGTAGTTGTCAAACAGCTAACAGATCATCTGCAGAGGAATGGTTTATTTGAAGAGTTTCAGTCAGGTTTCAGAGCTCATCACAGCACAGAAACAGCTTTAGTGAAGGTTACAAATGATCTTCTTATGGCCTCTGACAGTGGACTCATCTCTGTGCTTGTCCTGCTAGACCTCAGTGCAGCGTTCGATACTGTCGACCATAATATCCTATTAGAGCGATTAGAACATGCTGTAGGTATTACAGGTACTGCACTGCAGTGGTTTGTATCATATCTATCTAATAGACTCCAGTTTGTTCATGTAAATGGAGAGTCCTCTTCACACACTGAGGTTAATTATGGAGTTCCACAGGGTTCGGTGCTAGGACCAATTCTGTTTACATTATACATGCTTCCCTTAGGCAGCATCATTAGAAGACATAGCATAAATTTTCACTGCTATGCTGATGACACCCAGCTCTATCTGTCCATGAAGCCAGATAACACACACCAATGAGTTAAACTGCAGGAATGTCTTAAAGACATAAAGACCTGGATGGCCGCTAACTTCATGCTTTTTAATTCAGATCAAACTGAGGTTATTGTACTCAGCCCTGAAAAGCCTAGAAATATGGTATCTAACCAGATTCTTACTCTGGATGGCATTACCTTGGCCACCAGTAACACTGTGAGGAACCTTGGAGTCATTTTTGACCAGGACATGTCCTTCAATGCATATATTAAACAAATATGTAAGACTGCGTTCTTCCATTTGCGCAACATCTCTAAAATTAGAAATATCCTGTCTCAGAGTGACGCTGAAAAACTAGTTCATGCATTTATTACTTCCAGGCTGGACTACTGTAATTCATTATTATCAGGATGTCCAAAAAACTCACTGAAAAGCCTTCAGCTAATCCAAAATGCTGCAGCAAGAGTCCTGACAGGGACTAGAAAGAGAGCATATTTCTCCTGTTTTGGCTTCCCTTCATTGGCTTCCTGTTAAATCCAGAATTGAATTCAAAATCCTGCTCCTCACATACAAGGTCTTAAATAATCAGGCCCCATCTTATCTTAATGACCTTGTAGTACCATATCACCCTATTAGAGCACTTCGCTCTCGCTCTGCAGGCCTACTTGTTGTTCCTAGAGTATTTAAAAGTAGAATGGGAGGCAGAGCCTTCAGTTTTCAGGCCCCTCTTCTGTGGAACCAGCTTCCAGTTTGGATTCAGGAGACAGACACTATCTCTACTTTTAAGATTAGGCTTAAAACTTTCCTTTTTGCTAAAGCATATAGTTAGGGCTGGACCAGGTGACCCTGAATCCTCCCTTAGTTATGCTGCAATAGACATAGGCTGCCGGGGGATTCCCATGATGCATTGAGTTTTTCCTTTCCAGTCACCTTTCTCACTCACTATGTATTAACAGACCTCTCTGCACTGAATCATATCTGTTATTAATCTCAGTCTCTCTTCCACAGCATGTCTTTTATCCTGTCTTCCTTCTCTCACCCCAACCAATCACAGCAGATGGCCCCGCCCCTCCCTGAGCCTGGTTCTGCCGGAGGTTTCTTCCTGTTAAAAGGGAGTTTTTCCTTCCCACTGTTGCCAAAGTGCTTGCTCATAGGGGGTCATATGATTGTTGGGTTTTTTTCTCTGTATCTATGAAGCGCCTTGAGGCGACTTATGTTGTGATTTGGCGCTATATAAATAAAATTGAATTGAATTGAATTGAACCTGAGTCCCATCCGTGAAGCTGTCTAGAATACTGCAGTTGGTTGTTAATGAATTCAACCAAGACCAGGTCAGAGTCTTGCGACGAGTGTTTCCCCTTGGACTACAAGTTCTCATTAGAAGTCTCTCACTTTTATAAAACCTGCACCAATTTAATGTCCTTATAGTTTAAGGTAATCTTCAAATTCTTTATAAATTGGTTCCTTAAACCTAGCATTTTTTAAGTTTCATTTAGTTCATGTATTTTTACTTTTTGGAGACAAACTGAGAGGCATAGTTTTGCATACATGTCTAGTTTAATAATTTGTACAAAGCACAAAGACCTACAGAACTAAACATCATAAAAAAACCTTAATGTCGTAGTGTTGAAATCACTTTTTTTTTTCATTTATATTGTCTTTAGACCTTGGTTTTTGTGGATAAGTGATGTTGTTACCAACAGTGTAAATATGTAGTTTTTAACATGATACCATAACTGAGATTTGTGTAATGACTACCATAATGCATTCTTTTGCAATGCGCTTTCAAAGGCAGCTACATTATCAGTATTCAGTGTCCCGATGGTGTTTCCTGGATTTACACCAAGCGTGATGGTCAGGGTCTGTTATGCATACTTCAGCTGCAGATTTAAAAAGTGAAGCCATAATACAGGCACTGATAAACCTGTCCAGTACATGAGACTTATACTGTTTATTTATTATTTTTCTACTACTTAACGTTCCTCAGAACTCAATTTGCAATAGCGAATAAGGTGGAGGTGGAGAATAAGGCAGCATGAAAGTAAGACTATGCATATGAAACAGCAGAGCCCTAAAACCCCTCTGTGTTTACCTGTGAGGTTAGGCCAAAATGCAGTGAAGTGTAGCAGAAACTTTTAATGTGTGTGTCTCAGTGAAAGTGAAAGATGAGCAAGAACAGACAGTTAACTCAGTATTGATTAAACTCAGTTTAATTGCAGTATACAGACATTTTTAATTAACCATTGGAGTAATCAAAATGGCAGGGATATTCCAGACTCACAGCAGACTTCTGGGACTGACTTGAAATGTTTTTGATTAACAACCTTTGCCTTTGCACCAAGAGCCACTCTTGATGATGAAGGCTGAGAGATTGACCTTTCAGTCCAGCACACACCCAAACAAATCATCTTTTCCCTTTTTTATCTGAAATATGAAGACGGCTCCACTAGAAACACACATAGTGGAGTTACATTTTGCCCCCCAGACACATTGATCCACTGCATTTTTGTCTTTTAAGTCTGTGAGTCGTTTTTTGACAAGGTGGAGCATTTTTCAAAAAGTGCACATTTTAATCCCATTTAGAGGTCTCACAATGAATTCTTGTGGCTGTATCTGATCTAAGAAGCAGGTGAATGAAACAGATTTTTTTAATGCATGAATTAAAAATAACTTTTTTGTTGTTGTGTATTGTAGCTATTAAAGAACATTTCATATTGGTTTTATGTATTTAATAAAAATCCACAATTAAAAGCCAAGCTGAAGTCCCAGAAAAATCTAAAGCACATTAGCAGAACTGTATGGTGACAGTCTGATGCAGCAGCTGTGTTTTGCAGTCTTGCAGTATTTCCTTAATTGCTTACTCAATTATTCCCAAGTACTAATAACTGTGTTATGTAATACGTCTTTTTCACTCATTTTTCTTTTGCAAGTGGAGAGCTTCATGTTTTTACAAACTGATGGCACTGAGGACATCAGCAAAATGCAATGTGGAATCTCTCACATGGGAAATTGAAAGACATCTGAAAGGCCCAACATAATGAACCGGATCCTGGGTCATGACCCACAGGCCGCTATGTTCCCACAGCAGTTTGGTGAAAGGTCACTCACTGGGTACACACCACTAGATTCACCTGCCACCCAGGTAAGAACCGCAACTCAACCAACTCAACTCATGATGTCTTTGTGGCTTCCCTGGGGTACCAACCCCCTTTGCTGTTATGATGGGAATTCCGGCTCTTTTTAGAGAACCGGCTCTTTCGGCTCGGGTCACTGAAAAGAACCGGCTCTTCGGCTCCCAACCAGCTCTTCAGGTTGTTTTGTTGCTTTAATTAATTTATTATCAACAACAATATAAGATATATAACATAACAAATATATATACAGTGGGGCAAAAAAGTATTTAGTCAGCCACCGATTGTGCAAGTTCCCCCACCTAAAAAGATGACAGAGGTCAGTAATTTGCACCAGAGGTACACTTCAACTGTGAGAGACAGAATGTGAAAAAAAATCCATGAATTCACATGGTAGGATTTGTAAAGAATTTATTGGTAAATCAGGGTGGAAAATAAGTATTTGGTCACCTCAAACAAGGAAAATCTCTGGCCCTCACAGACCTGTAACGTCTTCTGTAAGAAGCTTTTCTGTCCCCCACTCGTTACCTGTATGAATGGCACCTGTTTGAACTCATCATCTGTATAAAAGACACCTGTCCACAGCCTCAAACAGTCAGACTCCAAACTCCGCCATGGCCAAGACCAAAGAGCTTTCGAAGGACACCAGGAAAAGTATTGTAGACCTGCACCAGACTGGGAAGAGTGAATCTACAATAGGCAAGCAGCTTGGTGTGAAAAAATCAACTGTGGGAGCAATCATCAGAAAATGGAAGACATACAAGACCACTGATAATCTCCCTCGATCTGGGGCTCCACGCAAGATCTCATCCCGTGGGGTCAAAATGATCATGAGAACGGTGAGCAAAGATCCCAGAACCACACGGGGGACCTGGTGAATGACCTGCAGAGAGCTGGGACCAAAGTAACAAAGGTCACCATCAGTAACACACTACAACGGCAGGGAATCAAATCCCGCAGTGCCAGACGTGTTCCGCTGCTGAAGCCAGTGCATGTCCATGCCCGTCTGAAGTTTGCCAGAGAGCACATGGATGATACAGCAGAGGATTGGGAGAATGTCATGTGGTCAGATGAAACCAAAGTAGAACTTTTTGGTATAAACTCAACTCGTCGTGTTTGGAGGAAGAAGAATACTGAGTTGCATCCCAAGAACACCATACCTACTGTGAAGCATGGGGGTGGAAACATCATGCTATGGGGCTGTTTTTCTGCCAAGGGAACAGGACGACTGATCCGTGTTAAGGACAGAATGAATGGGGCCATGTATCGTGAGATTTTGAGCCAAAACCTCCTTCCATCAGTGAGAACTTTGAAGATGAAACGAGGCTGGGTCTTCCAACATGACAATGATCCAAAACACACCGCCCGGGCAACAAAGGAGTGGCTCCGTAAAAAGCATTTGAAAGTCCTGGAGTGGCCTAGCCAGTCTCCAGACCTCAACCCCATAGAAAATCTGTGGCGGGAGTTGAAAGTCCGTGTTGCTCGGCGACAGCCCCAAAACATCACTGCTCTCCAGAAGATCTGCATGGAGGAATGGGCCAAAATACCAGCTACTGTGTGTGCAAACCTGGTAAAGACCTATAGTAAACGTTTGACCTCTGTTATTGCCAACAAAGGTTATGTTACAAAGTATTGAGTTGTATTTTTGTTATTGACCAAATACTTATTTTCCACCCTGGTTTACGAATAAATTCTTTACAAATCCTACCATGTGGATTCATGGATTTTTTTTTTCACATTCTGTCTCTCACAGTTGAAGTGTACCTCTGGTGCAAATTACTGACCTCTGTCATCATTTTAGGTGGGGGAACTTGCACAATCGGTGGCTGACTAAATACTTTTTTGCCCCACTGTATATATATGCTTTTAAGATGGCGCCGGTGTACGTGGCTGCTCGTCTGTCGCTGTCAGTTTTGTTTGTTTTTATATTGCTCCTGTCGTGTGTCACTCAAGAAATCGGGTCATTACTGGTGTACGATCGCCAATCGCTTCTGAACCTCCGAAGTTCTGGACAAAATACAGCTCCATTTTCTAACGGAGGTCAGAATTCATGGTGTCCGTTGCTGTCACATATCCCAACTTGCCCATTCCGTGCAGTCATGCTACCTCCCCGGCGAAGACGTCGGGGTAGGCGCAGTGGTCGGCTGGTTAAACTCAAGATCTCTTTAGCACACCATCCCACTACCGTCAAAGGAATACAGAGATTATTTCCTGGAGTTTTTGTGCACCGACGTTTCCTGGACCCCGTGGGTTCCTGCCTCATCCCCGTGGTCTGCCAGGATGATGCGCCGCTCCTCCGTGACCCCTGTCCCCCTCGGCTCAACGTGCGCCGGGCGAACCTCCGCAATCTGAGCCCGCTGTGTCGGACTCCCTGTGCCGCTGGGCTTTTACCTCATCCCCGGCTCCTGTCAGGATTGGGCTGGTAAACGCCAGATCGCTGGTGAACAAATCTTTTATTCTGAATGAGTTATTCACCTCCTGGAAACTAGACTTCATGTGTGTCACGGAGACTTGGCTTAATACTGGTGAGTCCAGTACTTTATCTGAACTCTTACCAGCAGGTTGTTCCTATTTTAACACACCAAGGACATCAGGGAGAGGAGGAGGTACGGCGGTTGTTTTTAAAAAGGATTTTAAATGTAAACAGTGTGTTTTACAGCCCTCGTTTTACAGCTTTGAGTGTTTTGAAGTTCTAACTCTGTGCTCTTTGCTGTTATTTATCGTCCCCCTAAATACAATAAGAATTTCATAAATGACTTTTCAGAATTTCTAGCTGGGATTATGCCCAACTATGATCATGTTCTTATTGTGGGAGATTTTAATATCCATGTCTGCTGTCCTGACAAACCTCTGGTGAAGGAGTTTTTAAGCCTCATTGACTCTTTTAATCTGGTCCAGTCCGTACCTGGTCCCACACATGAACACGGACACACACTAGACCTGGTCTTGTCACACAGTCTACCTGTGTCTAATGTGGAAGTGACTGACACTGCTTTCTCTGACCATATGGCTGTATTATTTGATGTTGTGTTTTCACGCACTACAGCTCAAACCGGTGCTCCTGTTCGCCGCTGTCAGATTATTAACCCTTTCACTGCTGCCCAGTTCTCAACTGCTTTTAACCAGCTGTCTATCCCCGCCGATCGTACTCCCTTGGACACAGAGAACCTCAGCTCCTGGTTTCAATCTTCTTGCCTAACCATTCTGGACTCTGTGGCACCATTAAAAACCAGGAAGCCCAAGGCTAAAACCGATCCTTGGTTTAATGACGCCACTCGGGCTGTGAGGAGGGAGTGTCGTAGAGCTGAACGCAGATGGAAGAGGGACAAACTGCAGGTGTCTCTTCAAATCCTAAAGGACTGCTGGCGCCTTTATCAGGATACGGTCAAAGAGGCTAAAAGAAAATACTTCTCTAAGATCATTTCCTCCAACAGTCACAATCCACGTGTGTTATTTAAATCTATTGACTTAGTCTTAAATGCTCCACAATGTGGCTGTTTGGAGGCCTCTCATAAACTGTCTAATGATTTTATGTGTTTTTTCATTGAGAAGGTTGCAACCACGCGGGGTCTCATTTCTTCTCCTGAGTCTGACCCCTCTGTCTTGATCTCTTGCTCTGCTGTTTTTAACCAGTTTGAGCCTGTGTCTCTTTCTTATTTGGAGGATGTGGTTGGCCACCTGAGGCCCTCTGGTTCCCCAAATGATCCTGTCCCACCACAATTTTTTAAGGAGATTTTTCCTAGCATAGGCCAGGCTGTTCTTACTGTTATAAACAGCAGTTTAATATCTGGTGTAGTCCCTGCTCATTTTAAGCATGCGGTAGTACAACCCTTGCTTAAGAAACCTGCCCTGGACCACACTGTATTGGCAAACTACAGACCTTTTTTTTTTTTTATTGAAAGTTTTGTAATTATGACAGTCATCCACATGAAAAAAATAAAAAAACAAAAAACAGTAAAAAAAAAACCAAACAAACAACTTATGATCATCGCTTCACTCTCATGGTGTGTTTAGACCAAACACAAATCCCTCTTTTCCCATAATTACATATAGAGATACGAAATTTGAGCCTCAGTCATCTTTATGGACCGCCAGCCCTGTATCATTCAGCTTTGATATGGAGACAGAAAAAAATAGGAAGGGAAAATATTGTAAACTCCAAATTCATTCTATATCTCACAAATGATCATTTCTGTGCAGAATCTACCTTCTTATTTTCCTTTGGCTTTGCTAAGAAATAACGTCTTATTGCAGATTATATTCTGCCACTGAGAACCTCATAAGCTTTTTTATAAAAAGGTACTTTAATTTAGCAATACACACAAACAAACAAAAAAAAAAAAACAACCCCCCCCTCCCCAGAAAAAAAAGAAAAAAGAAAGAAAAAAGGAAAGAAAAAAAAAAGAAAAAAAACCCCAACAAACAAAGATACTACGCTCTAACAATAACATAATGGCACAGTGAAACCCACAGATCTGCTCAGTCTGGGGGAGCTCCCCTCCACCTATTTACAGGTCCCATGTCGTTAGGTTTTCACTACTGTCCACTCAGCACTTTGCAGTCCATCCCTGATCATATTCGGAAGGGTATTTCCAGTCTCTTTTATAAACTACCTTTAAAAAAAAAAAAGAAAAAGAAAAAAAAACATCCTTAGCAGACCTTCCTTCTTCCAGTAGTTGCGTGAATATCTCATCCCACGTTACCACCTTCAACAAATCTCTCCCATTTCCTCCAGTTTTTATGAAATTGGTCCATCTTGAGGTTAAAAAAAAAAGTAAGTTTTTCCATTCTATATATTTCCTCCATTATTCCTATCCAATCTTTCTTTGTTGGGGGCTCTTTCTCCAGCCACCTCCTGGTAAGCGCTTTTTTGCCAGCTCCCAACAGGATGTTTATCAAGGCTAACTACAGACCTATCTCCAAGTTGTCTTTTATGTCTAAAATCTTAGAGAAAATTGTACATTGCCAATTGATGGATTTTTTAAATGAGAATGGTATCCTGGAGGTCTTTCAATCAGGTTTTAAAAATTTGCATGGCACGGAGTCAGCACTCTTAAAGGTTTTTAATGATATCCTCCTTTCCTGTGACTCTGGCAGTCATGTTGTTCTTGTCCTCCTTGACCTAACAGCTGCCTTTGACACTGTAGACCACAACATTTTACTGTCTCGCTTGCACCATCTTGCAGGCATTCGTGGTACTGCTTTGAAATGGTTTAGGTCTTATCTTTGTGACAGAACTTTTAGTGTTAACTTTTTAGGGTATGAGTCTTCCTCTGCCACTTTTCAGTCTGGGGTCCCACGGGGCTCAATTTTAGGGCCTCTGCTTTTTTCATTATATTTACAGCCCCTGGGAACCATCCTCAGAAGGCATGGAATATCCTTCCACTGCTATGCTGACGACTGTCAGATCTATCTGCCTCTGAAGCAGAACGATGCCTTCTCTATTAAGCCACTTTTAGTATGTCTAGAAGACATTAAAGCTTGGATGTCCCTAAACTTTCTAAGATGCAATTCCAGCAAAACTGAGGTCATTCTGTTTGGTCCTAGTGGACCTTGTGAACCCTCCACTATTGATTTGGGACCCCTGGCAGAGTATTTTAAATGTGTTGTTACAAACCTGGGTTTTAAGATGGACAGTAATTTTAAATTAGATAGTCAAATTAGGGGTACTGTCAAGTCCAGTTTTTATCATCTAAGGCGCTTGGCAAAGATAAGACCTATTTTATCCAGGCCGCATCTTGAAACGGTAATCCATGCTTTTATTTCATGTCGTTTAGATTACTGTAATGCACTATATTGTGGAGTTAGTCAGCATCTTCTCTCTCGTCTGCAGCTGGTCCAAAATTCTGCTGCACGACTTTTAACCAGAACTCTTAAAAGAGAGCACATAACTCCCGTCCTGGCTTCACTCCATTGGCTGCCT
This sequence comes from Diplotaxodon limnothrissa, assembly GCF_057381915.1. Taxonomy (NCBI): domain Eukaryota; kingdom Metazoa; phylum Chordata; class Actinopteri; order Cichliformes; family Cichlidae; genus Diplotaxodon; species Diplotaxodon limnothrissa. The sequence goes on from NC_140606.1 coordinate 1,519,514, forward strand.
GTATATCTTAGAGTTCATTTTAAAATTCTCATGTTTGTGTTTAAATGTTTAAATGGTCTTGCCCCAACTTACCTCTCTGAGCTTCTGCATCCTTACTCACCCCCCAGGTCTCTCAGGTCAGCTGACAAGCTGCTCCTGGAGGTACCCAGGTCCAAGAGAAAGCTCAGAGGGGATAGGGCCTTCTCTATTGCTGCTCCTAATCTGTGGAACAATCTTTCCCAGCACATTAGAGAGGCCCCTTCACTGTCCACTTTTAAAACACGTCTTAAAACCCATTTCTACTCTTTGGTTTATGACACAGTCTGACCCTGATTTTATTGCTCTAATCTAATGTGCTGATTTTCTTGTTTTAAATGTGTTTTATATATATATATATTTATATATATATATATATATATATATATATATATATATATATATATATATATATTTTTTTTTTTTTTTTTTTTTTTTTTTTTTTTTTTAACTTATCTTATATTATTATTACTATTTTTCTCATTTTTTTTAACATGCTCAATGTATCATGTTTGGCATGTCAAGTGTACAGCACTTTGTGTTCAGCTGGTGGCTGATCTGAAAGCGCTATATAAATAAATTGCTTGCTTGCTTATTTATTCACTCCACATGAAATTCAAAAAATAAATTATAAAATACAAAACCAACTATTTGCAATTCTACTTTTAACCATTTACATTTTCAGCTTTCTCCTTTTAAACAAATTTAAAGTGAAACAACACAAAACACTGCAAACCACAACACAATAAAATATAAATATGCAAAACAAAAAGAAGATGCATGTTCTCTGTCATATAGGCCTGGGATGACTTTTTGGGAGAGTGTTTTCCTGCTTGGAATGAATGACATACATAGAATAAACTTTCTGAATCCTTTATCATCCACAACTGAAAATAGTTGGAAATCAAGTGCAGTCATTTTTGCCAGGTCTCTATCAGTTGAGTTCTGTCTTGCTGGGGTTCCAGACTTCTGCAACAACGGTCTCATAGAGCTCTGGGTTGGTTTAGGTGGTTGTGATGGTATACTGCAAGATGCTGTAGATGCAGCAGCAGCAGCAACAGTTGCAGTAGACACATTGGCACCTTCATTAATGTCACACTCAGCTGACTGTGCTTTACCTTCCCATTGCACTGATGAGTGGACAGTTCTCAGGAGCCTGTGCAGGTTGTTTGTGGAGCCGGCTCTATATGATATCCTTTTCTTGCAGACTCTACACTCTGCCTTTGCATTGTCAAGAAAACTGAAATGGTTCCAGATTTTGCTTCTTTTCTTGCTGTCACTCATTTTCATTACTATACCTTTCTAATGTGATGATGTTGTCTCTTGTTGTTGCCCCTGGCTCTCTTTTTCTCCCTCCGCTCTGTTCCTACCGCCCCTCCCCCGTCTGCTCAGCGCAAACACAAGGCTCGCGTGCGGCGTGAAGCGAAAAAAAGTGAGAGAGAGGGTGAGAGAAAGAAAATACAAGATACACAGCTCCCAATAAGGAGCCGGCTCCCGTCGTTCACGTCAATGACCTATGGCTCTATAATGGCTCTATGAGCCGTTTCGTTCGCGCCCGACACATCACTACTGTTAGTCTTTTAAAGGGCCAACTCGCTGTCGGCTCTGTCAAGCATTACATGCGCTGTTGTCACCACCTCTGGAGGTCCACTTGGGCCACCCTTCTCAGGTCAGTGGAACAAACGAAACATCTGGCAGCATTGTGTTTCAGCTTCCACATATCAGGTGTACCAGAAGGGCTGGCTTTCCACCAAAAATGGACCAAATCTAAGAAGTTAACCCCTCAGTTCATTGGCCCATTTGAGATAATGTCTCCTGGTCCCCTGAAGAGGTCAGAAAAACGGATCAAATCATTTGTGATACACTTTATTTTTTTATTTTTTTATTCAGAATTGTTGTCTAAAGGCAAAGAAAGATGCCCAACGGATTTATTTTACCAAATTGACCATCCCAGCCTTGCCGTAATGGTCCATTTGATTCACCTTTTATTGTTTATTTTATTTTCACTTGCTGAATACGGGACAGACTTGACGGGGGGAAAGAAGGGGAGAAAGAAAGAGGGAAAGAGAAACAGCTGAGAAGAGGGACGGGGGAGAAGGGCAAAAGACAAAAACCAACAGAACGGGCAGAAAAAGAAAAAAGAAAAAAAATGCATATATCAATCACCTGGATCACCTGCTGAAAAAGAAAAAAGAAAACAAGCAGAAGAGAACAAGAGTAATAGAATAAACAACATCACAATGATATATGGGAATATGACAGTAAATACTAAATATTAAACATTATTGTGCAGCACATAAGGTCAACAGAACACAGTGTGCTTTGAGGTAGGAGCCAAAAAGGGTGTAGTTTGTGGGTGTGATCACCCGTGTGTACACCTGTGAGCATGGACGCGCTTGTTTTTTTAAAAGGTTCCTTCATGTAATGATCTGCTAGAGGGTGTGGGGGGGCCACAGCCCCGTCCTCCAGGGCATGAAGCAGGTATGGAGGAGATCAAAACTCCAGACATCCAGAGGCCCCCAGAACACAAGAGACCAGGGAAGACCAACAGAGGGGCAGCCGCGCCACTGTCCCAGAAAGAGCTGAGGAGAGTCCCAGATGAGGGCTCACTCAGCAGCTGTGGAGCATAAGCCAGGGGGAGTTGCAGTGACGCGCCCGTGAGCTCCGCCGGCAGCCAGCCGTGCCTGAGTGACCGAGCCCCAGGCCGAGAGGACGAGGGCACCCCACCTCCGAAGTGGCCCGAGCGAGCCCCAGGCTCCAGGCCCCGATAAGCGGCCGCCAAGGAGTGAGCCGGTGTGTACCTGGACGCCCATCCCCGGACACAAAGAACCACCAACGCACCGATGTCTGAGGGAGTCCGCCACTGGCAGGGGAAGTGGTGGTAGGGGGAGATAGGCCTCTAAACCTTGGAGGGCCTAAGATGTCCCCAGAGAGGTGACGCCTGACACCCAACCTGACATATAGACACAGGCACACACATATACAAACATCCATTCCCACCCTCATGCTCTCATATGCACTTACTCCACACTCAACCAACGTGGAGACAGACATAAAGAGACGCTGTACACACGATCACACTCCCCAAGCGTACTCTACAAACCAGGTCGAGGTACCCTTGCCCCTGGAGGGGGGAACCGCACCCAGACCCAGGTGGTGTTACCCTTTTCCCTGCGGTGGGAAGAAGCAGACCGCCCCGACTCTGCAGCAGCAGGGAGGCCCCACACTCCAGACCCCAATCGGACGGCGAACTCTTCCTCCTAGCCCCCCCGCTCCAGCAGGCCGCAGAGAATGGGGGTGAGAGAAGACTCCAAACCTCCCTCCACCCGCTCATTGTAGTGTTGATGCATGTGTGTTCTAAGGTGCATTTAAAACCCAGGAGGGCATGGAGCTACCTGCCAGAGAGCAGCAGGTAAGCGCATGGTCCCTCCTGCTAGCCCTCAATGTCTACGTGTATTGAAAATTGAGAGGTGGGCAACGACGCCAGGGGTGAGGTGTACACCCTGATGGTACTTTGGATTCCGTGTATCGTGCCCACCCCCAAGATCCTATATGTATGTGTAATGAGAGTGTGAGTAATGTGAATGTCTAAGTTGTGGGATAAAATTGAGGCAGAGGCAGCCAGAAGGGGACGGGGGGGGGGGGGGGGGGGGGTAGCCTCCTCTGCACCCTGCTGACATACCCCTACTCCAAGGTCCTGCATGTGTGGGTGGTTGTGGTGGAGCGGGAAGAGGGAGGCAGCTGGAGATGGGGAGGGAAGGAAGGGAGGGGCAAGTGACCCCTCCCTGGGGCCAGCTCCCCCGCTGACCCCAGTAGGCACCCCCATACTCCGCGACCCACCAGGGAAAGGGGGCCCAGGCCCATCCAGAGCGGGGCCCAGTGCAGCAGCGCCTCCCGGCCCCACAGAGCCCGGGACAGTCCACCCAACCCCACCACAGAGAAAACTGCACCCACCCCACCATCCACTCATCTTTCAGACTACACAAGACAATAAACACGCAGACTGAGATCTTCCTTCACCTCTCCTGTATCTCCCCCTCCTGCAGAGAGAGCTCCTGAGGAGAGGAAAGCTCCTGCAAGATGTGACAATCTTCCCCACCAGTTGAAGAGCCCCCCAGGTGGCTCGATGCACCGGCGGCACCCTGCTCCAGGGCTGGGCCCCCATGCACCCACCCGCCCACAACCCCGGCAACACACCAACCAGGACCCAAGCCCCCGAGGCCCGGCCCAGGCCCTGGCCCGGAGACAGAGCGCCCCCAGAACCGCACGCCCATCCCGGACCCACCCAGGGGCATCCAGGCTACCAGGTCAGTAACCCACGTCCGTCAGCACAGACCCTCCCCTAGCCCCGCTGCACGCAGCCGCGAGGAAACAGTCACCTGAGAGCCAACAGAGCCCCTAACCGGACATGACCGCTACCCCGGGTTGAGCCCCCCAAGGAAGATGCCTCCGGGGAACCCCCCGACGCCCTAAGCCTGTCCCTACCCCCACACCAATCACAACAGTGAAGGCGGGACCAAACTATGACCCCCCACCCCCACTAGGTGATGGAGCTGATCAAAGGAGCCCAGAGCAATTGATCTGATGTGGTGGCAGAGGCTGTATCAAGACTAATGTAATCTAATAGATAATTTCTATATTGGTTAGAATTAAGATTATTTTTATTTTTCCAGTTCATGAGGACTGTTTTCTTGGCTATGCATAGGGCAGTGAAAACCATATGGGCGATATTCTTTTCTGAAGTGACATTATCTAAGCTGCCCAACAAACACACTAAGGGGGAAGTTGGAATGTTACATTTCAGACACTTTGATAAGTCTTCACATATCTCGCGCCAAAACTTCTGAACTGGTGGACAGAACCAAAGAGCGTGGATATAATTGTCCGGTGAATTGGTTTGGCAGTGTGAGCGGTTGTTGGTAGACGTAAAGCCCATCTTGAACATCCGATGACCTGTATAGTGCACTCTATGTAATATTTTGTATTGAATTAATTGAAGACTGGGATTTCTAATTAGATGAAAGGTTTTTAAGCAAATCTGAGACCAGAAGTTTAGGTCTAAGTTAACTTCCCATTTTGCAATAGGAAGTGATATTGATTCATCTGTTTTAGAAAGCATTCTGTATATTTTGGATAGTAATTTGGGGGTTTTAAGAGTAAGAAATTGAACCACACTTGGTGGTGTTTGTAGTTCAACTTGACCTGGTTTAAATTTCTTTTTTACTATGGATTTAATTTGTTGATATTCTAAAAATCTTTTCTTGTTGATCCCATATTGTGTAACTAGTCCGTCAAATGAAATAAATTCTGTTCCTTCTAGTATATGTTCTAAATATTTGATTCCTTTACCACTCCAATCTGAAACGTTTATCATATTATTGTTTTGTAATATGTCAGGGTTGTTCCAGATCAGAATCAGAATCAGAAAGGGTTTTATTGCCAAATGTTGAGCAGGTTTACAACATTAGGAAATTGCTGCGGTGCTTCAGTGCAAACATACTGTCATAAATTGCGCTTAAATAGACATGAAAAAATAAAAGTAAGAATAAGAATTAAAAGTGCTACGTAGAAAGATATATACATGAGTGCAGGTGTGATCAGTGCCAAAACATGGAATGATGCAGTGAACACAGCGTAGGGTCATGTGTTAGTGGTGGGAACAGTCGTACGTTTATTGTTCATGTGTCCAACAGCAGAGGGGAAGAAA